>NW_023339674.1:683812-688778 GCF_004916995.1 Morone saxatilis
CACATGTACACACACACACACACTCTCTCAGCTCTACTGTTAACACTAATAACGTTCACTGCTCAGCTTCAGGCGTAACCCACCGGTGGTAATAAAGCTGAAACTGAATCGTAGCAACTATTAAATTAGTAGCTAACTATTTTGATAATTTAAGTCATTTCTAGTAAAAACTGATTTCAGCCTCTCAGATGTGAATATTTTCTGCTTGCTTTGCTCCTCTATGACAGTAAACTGGATATCTTTGGGTTGTAGAGTTTGATATGTATTGTTTGTGTGTATAATTCTCTGTTTGACCACAGGCGGGAGAAGACGCGTCTGGAGCAGCTGCAGCAGGAGCAAAAGACGATCGAAGAGAGGAATAAGCGCAAGAAAGCTCTGCTAACAAAAACTATCGCTGAGAAGTGAGTACGGCTGTGCTGCTGCCGCCGTGGTGTCAGTGACAGATGGGAACAGCGGCCAGAACCCATGAAGTTACTGTGGTCGTAAGCTGAGTTCTGTCTCGTCCACAGGTCCAAACAGACTCAGGCAGAGGCCGTGAAGCTGAAGAGGATCCAGAAGGAGCTCCAGGCCCTCGACGACATGGTGTCCAATGATATCGGCATCCTGAGAGGCAAAATAGAGCACGCCAGCTGGGAGTACTCCGCTGCCAGGTACAGAGACAACCCGAGACAATAAGAAATTACAAACAAGTACACAGGACAGATCCCAAAACACCTGTTTCCCCTGGCCGCCAAATTAAGTGTCAGAGTGTGAGAAAACACGCTTCTACTGAACTTCTGCAGAGTAACAGCTCTATATGTAATAACCCTCCAGCTCGCAGGTTCACTGTGTCTCACTGATGGCTCTAATGACATACATCTAGTTCTGTGCAGTGAACTGTTTCCCTACAATGTCAATATACACAAATATGCAAGCAGAGACACAACATCACCTCCCATCATTCATATGAGTCATTTCACGTTGTGTTCTGATTGTTTGGTTCTGTTGTCAGAAGTTAGACGCAGGCTGCCTTTGGTCTGCAGATCCAGGAGCCCCGGTTTGGACCAACAAATAAGATTTCACCACATTTCCCTCTCAGTTGTGAACTGTTGTCTGGGACAGCCCAAAATCACACAGTGCATTGTAGTGCTATTTATCCATCCAGAGAGTTGTGCTGTGAGTTTTGGAGACAGACCTTGTTGAGACCACCACCCACCGACTGTAGCTGAACGTTACAGCTCATGTTTACTGAATCTGTGTCGTCTTTTAAATCACTTCTTAAAACATCTTTAAAAAAATCCTTTTATTCAATTTTAGGACACAGTTTAACGTCTCAGATTTTATTAGAGTTATTGTTCTTATCATATATTAGCAATGGGTATTTTATTCTTTTAATTTGTATATTTTAAGCAGTTTTTATTTGTTAGTGACGGATTTACTTTTATTCTATATAATTGTTTTGCCTCTGGAAATGTTTTTAATGCTGGTTCCGGCCACGTAAGGCACTTTGTAACTTTGTTTTGAAAAGTTCTGTATAAATTAAGATTATTGTTATTATTATTATTATTATTATTATTATTTTTATTACACCCTGCACTATCACAAGCCTCTCGTCCAAGAGTAGACGCACTCTTCCTTCTGCACGGTGATACGTAGAAAGAAAATAGTTCCTTACTGAACCTGCTCACAAGGTCTGTGGACGGTCTCGAGGAACTGGGTCGTGTTTTCTTTGAGACCCACAAACTGAGTCTGGTTCCGTTACATTGGAGAGAACGCAGCTGGATCCGAAACTCAGCAACTCGCACCAGAACAATGTACACTGATAAATAACCGCTGTAAGTAAAAAGACTCCACAAACTGAGTTAATGTCGACATTGTTGGTTCAGAAATGAGCAGCTTTGGTCTGAGTTTGAAGATCCCTCCTATAAACTCCACTGAGGGCGAAACAACAATAATCTGCACTGCACTTATCAGGACTTTATAGTGCCACTCATTTAAAGGGCGCCTGGCTCGAGGACACTTCATCAGTGTGTAGATTAAAGGCCGCTGAGCTCTCAGCAGTTCACTTTCATTCACCTAATTTGTAACCAAAGCAACAGTGAGCAGGTCATGAACTGTACATCCACTGTAAATGCTCTCACTGCCCCCTGCAGCTTGTTCCCAGTATTCAGACGCTCTCAACCCTTTGAACCAGTTTCAGATGTTCCACATACAGACTAATGAGCCATGATTATCTCTAAAACCCTCACAAATGTGCTAAACATTACATCATCAGTGCAGCATTACACTTTCACAGCAGAAGGTATGAGTGTTAACATGTTGTATAATGTGTGTGTATTTGAACCAACATGGATCCGGTAAGTGTGTGTGTAGCTGTGCTTTCTGCGAGCAGCCTCCCGTGGATTGAGATCAGCTCCACGTCACAAACTCTCTTGGTTACAGATGTTTGTGTAACGGGAAGAGGACCTGACCTTCACTCACTCTCCGCACTGCGTTCTGTTATGATTATGTTGATTTAATCAATTGTTGAGATTTCTCTGAGGTCCGACATAAAAACCCTGAGGTGAAATGTTTGACATCATCTGTTTAGTTACCGCAGTGTTTCCAAACAGCGTGGGATGTTCTGTTTCAAACAATGTTTCTGCATTCAGACGCTGAGGGCCGAGGTCGAACATGTTTAGTTCTGGTGCCAGTTCGGTACCCAAAACTCTACAGACTTATATATTTATATATATTATGACATGGAAGAATATACTTTTACTAATGAACCTGCATTCTCTCTCTCATTCCAAAGAAACAAATCCTGAATATAACGTGATGACTCTTTTGATAATAAAGGTTACTGACCTCTGATTTAGTCTATAAAATGTCAAATAATTGTGTAGAATTGTCTTCTTTTGTCCAACTAACAGTCCAAAACCAAAAGACTATTCATTTAATGTCATAAAAGACTAAAGAAAAGCAGCAGATCTTCACATTGAAGAAGCTGAAACCAGCAAATGTTTGACATTTCTGCTCGAGAAAGGACAAACAGACAATTATCACAGTAGTTGGCAACTAGTTTTCTTTCAGTCGATTATTTGACGAATCGTTGCAGCTCCAGAGCAACTCAGTACGCAGCTGTTAACAGAGGAACATGTTGCACGATGTGTCAGAGTGGATGTTATCAACCGTTAAGGGATGCAGATGTGAGGATTTGTTGCAGCAGATATTCCAAATGAAGTGAAACACTGGAGCTGTCACACAGTGAGTGAGATATTCTCTACGGGGCACAGTGTGAATGAGAAGGGTTGCAGGCCTGTTCTTTAGTTTCTGTTTACAGTTTCCTCTCCTATTTTCTCAGAAAGCGTTACGAGAAGGCGGAGACGGAGTACGTGGCGGCCAAGCTGGACCTGCACAAGAAGACGGAGGTGAAGGAGCAGCTGACGGAGCACCTCTGCGCCATCATCCAGCAGAACGAGCTGCGCAAAGCCCACAAGCTGGAGGAGCTGATGCAGCAGCTGCAGCTTCAGGCCACCGAGGAGGAGCTGGAGAGGCAGAGGAAGGAGGAGGAGGAGGAGGAGAAGAAGAGAAGCTGTGTGGAGACGCAGGGTAACGGTTCAGTGGAGAACCCGGAGGGAACGGTGCAATCAGCCAACGACTGTGGACCCACAGAGGGAGAGACTGTGAAGGAGGAGAGGGGAGGTGACGTCCAGCGAGAGCACCACCCGATGAATGAACCGCCAAAGGCCGAAGGAGACTGTACAACACTAGAAACCTGCACTCAGACTGAAGTTGTGGCCTCCTGATGCTCAGAACAGAGCGTGTAAAATCTTCACACAATATAAAACACTAATGTTTTCCACTCATACTGTCCACTAGATAAAATGTCTTTGACGCTCCAGGCCTGGGTGTCCAACCTCGTCTCCTAATACTTCTAAAGGTTTGTGCCTACAGTGTTTTGGAGGACTCATAATCGCTGCGTGGCAACAGGTTTTTTTCTAGAAGTCATTGGAAGGTGGTCGGGTGAGCGGTGGGCGTCCAAACCCAACGGGGGAAGTTTAGGCTACAGGAACACTTGGTTATGGTTTGGGAAAGATTGTGGTTTTTAGTTATTAAAATATTGAAAACAAAAACACGTCCTGTCTTATTTCACTTATTTATCTTTTTCAATATTTAACCAAGATGACAATCTCAGCCTAACCATAACCAAGTTCCCCCTCTCTGGTGTCCAGTCCCTCCAGGATTGGATCCGGTTTTAGATGAATGAGTTTATTTTTGTTGGTGTAATTCATGAAAAATCAGAAGCAGCTTGTTCCACTGAATTAAATGGCTTCCAGTTTTTGGTTAAATTTGCGATAATTGTTGCGATCGCGGCTTCCTGGAGGGACTAGGTATTGGATCGGTATTGGAGGGAGACGAGGCGTTGAATGTCCTCTGGGCAATGTGCTGTTGCAGATTAGTACTATATAAATATTAGGGATTACACCATTATCTCTTCAACCAACTAAATGATCTGTGTTTGCTCTCTTGAGTAGGCGGGGCTTAAACTGTAAGTGGGCGGGATTAAGCAGACAAGTTGATCAGAAGTTTCTGTATTTATTAGAAAGCTATTTACAGAATCGAGCCTCAGAGGAATGTTTTTCATCAACTATTTACAGAACAAGTATAATAATACGTTTTATTCGCCTGATACTCGTTTCTGTTGGGTACTCGCTCAACTCTGCGATATAAATACGATGTTTTATAAACCTGGCTATAAAAACTGCAAAGAATCAACATTTTGCAGGGCCAGATTCATAATCGTGTTTACTTATTTTATTGATCAGATCTTACTTAAATTTAAAGACCAGTGTGTAGGAGCAGATTGCAACCAACTGAATACAGCTCGGCCTTCCAAGAAACTGTGGTCGCTGCAGAAGACCCTGTCTAAAGCCAGTGTTTGGTTTGTCTGTCCTGGGCTACTGTAGAAACATGGCGGTTCAATGTGGCGGACTCCGCCAGAAGA
>NW_023339674.1:688810-688942 GCF_004916995.1 Morone saxatilis
AACATTCCTATGATTATTATATTTTATTTCTGACAACAGATCGTCCTGAACGTTACACTGGAAAGGAGAATTTGGACTGTTTTAGACCAGAAGAGCTTTTGTACGGCTGATTGTGTGTTTGAAGAAAAAAAA
>NW_023339674.1:689052-689501 GCF_004916995.1 Morone saxatilis
TGTGTGTGTGTGTGTGTCCGTGCGACATCTGTAGAGTAAATCATAAGAGTATCTCAGCCATTATCCTCAGTCGGTGGCTTTTTATGTGCTCGCTTCCACACACACAAAAAACCCCACTTCTTCCAAACATGTGGTTTTACATCATATGTGAATTATCTCTCCGAGCAAAAGGTTGCATCCCAAAGACGACTGTTTCTGATCGTCTCTTTGAGGCAACAATGAAAGATGGGCCTTGTTTACTTCCTGGAAAGTCAGACTGAGAGAAGCATTAATCCAAACACAAAGCCTCCCGTCTTCTGCGTCGTAGATGAGCAACATGTTACCGGCGCTCAGCTCTCCTTTCACAGAGCTAGTTCTGGTGCGGTGGGTGCAGCCGAGGAGCCTCCTGGATGGTAAGACGATCTCTGTTAATGTATGTACGGACTGCATGAGCTGCACATGTGTCTCAC
>NW_023339674.1:689637-689813 GCF_004916995.1 Morone saxatilis
GTGATATTTAGATATGTATGGTATTTTACTAAAATAAACTTTAAATGAGCTCGTGTCCCTACTGTGTGTTTTATTCTCGTGTTTGAACGTTTAGATAATGAGTTATCTGCTCGTGGTCCTAGGAGGAATTTAGAGGAGGAGGTGGATGCTGTGGGGGGGCGGGGGGACACTCTGGG
>NW_023339674.1:689913-691490 GCF_004916995.1 Morone saxatilis
GGGGGCACTCTGGGACTCTCATCGTAGTTTTTTTAAAGTGCAGTAAGTGTTTCTGTAAAGCGCTTTTGAGATTTTACAGCACTCCGGTCACATCTGGCCGTCTGAAGGCGAGGCCGTAAAAGCAGCTTTTTTAATTAGTTGGGAGGTAGAAGCTGAGAGAGGGAGAGCGACCACCGTCCCCCGTCTGTCCCCGCTCAACCTTCAAGGTCAACGTTTGAAGTGCGGACGAGCAGATCTCCGCTCAGATTGGACCAAATTCTAAAGATATTAGAATAAAAAAGGCTGAATTATGTCCACAGGTGGAATGAAACCAAATACTGCAATTACATTTGAAAAGGAAGTGTTGTACATTTATTTGGTGTCTGTAGTCACAGATTCACATTCTTCTGAAAAATATGATGCATTTATGCTCTGATGTAGTAAATCATATCATTTTAGTCTGTTTGAGTTATAAAAGTCTTATTTTCTGCCATTTTCCAGCCCTGTTTCAATGCACATGAAAAAATAAGGTGAAATGTTTCCAGGATCAGGTTTGTTGCCAAGAAGGTTTTCACATACAATAAGAAAGATTATTGATTAAACATAGTTACATACACACAGGCTGATTATATTCTGTAGATATTGTATGTTATTTCCTATTTTTAACTGTATTTTTATACTACTTTATTCAGTTTATTTTTGTCTTACATCACCTTGTGCTGCTGTGTCCTCTATGGGGGATCAATACAGGTTCATTTTATCTTCTATTGGTTTGATCCAGTGTGCAGCTTCTCCAGTGAGACCCACCAGTGCACAGACACTGAGACTTTACAGTGAACAGAATTAGTATATTTCATAGATTATAGATTTTTAATGAGGCAGAAGGAGTAGGTGACTTTTTAAGGATTTTAATGTGGAAATTGTAATTTTTTTGTGCATCAGCAGAAGTGAACATTTCCCACTTTAAGCTACAGCGACTTATTAAGGTACTTGCACATCTGCAGGCCCCTGGTGGCCCTTAGCAGCTGCTTCCTTTAGTCTTTTATTCCAAACTCATTTTATCGACAATAACGGATCCATTTAGTTCATCTCTGCCTTAAACTATTTAAGTTAATAACAATTTAGATTCAGTGTAATTCCATTAAAACTAGTGTATGTGCAAAATGTGAAGATGATTTTTTAGGGATTTTAATGCAGAAATTATGTTGGTTGTTTTCTGTATTTATTACTGTTCCAAGTAGACTATTTGTAATTCATGTCTGGAGGGGTCTTTAAGTAAACGGAGAACCATGGGGCTCTTTGATACCAACCAGTGTTTTAAATGAAATGTTGGACAGAAACGCTCCAGGTTTCAGCCTCTACATGTTCACACGATCCCACTCACTGCTTTACTTTTAAATGGGAATAATAATAATTGTCAGAGAGCTCCTCGGGGAGCGAGGGGGGGGCAGGGGTTGGGGGGGTCCTTGTGAAAAGAAATGTGCTCTAGATTATGACACAGAAAAATGAGAAGATACAGGCTGCAGAGATTAAGGCATCCAACAGAAACCGCCTCTGCATTAGAAATACATTTCCATTAGGGTGTGTGTGTGTGTGTG
>NW_023339674.1:691527-694899 GCF_004916995.1 Morone saxatilis
GAGAGAGAGAGAGAGAGAGCTGGGCCGGACTTCAGAGAGCAGAGGGTTTATAAAGTAAAGTGTGATTTATGTGGCGCTGGCGTCCCTCGACAGGTCGAGAAAGACCCTGAAACCCGAGAGCCGAGAGAGAAAAAAAGACCAAAAATCAGGTTTTCCTGAAAATGTCAGACATCTGGAGGAGCCGAGCTTCACCTCCATATCTCCTGAACTTTGACCTCAATGTCGGCACAACTGCGACACTAAATACAAACGGGATTGAATCCGTTTTAAGTGTTTAACAGTCGGTTTAATGTCGAAGCATCAGCAGCCTCCTCTTTTAGTTCAGGCCTAATTCGCGCTGCCAATTAAGAAAATCATTTAACCGGATAATGAACCCAAACTGTTAATTTAAAGCTTCACTGTTGCAGCCGAATTAATATTTTATTCCTTAATAACCCGCTGGTGAACTCACAATAGATACAGCTGGACCGTAAATAGAAAATTAAACTCTCTCAAAGAAAAAATGTAAGAAATTTTAATCTGATTTGGCTCCGTGACACGGCTGCTTAAAGATTTGGTGGAAAAGAAATTCACTTCGACCAAATGTCGTGTAGATATTCTTTTTGAGAGGAAAGAAAATTACAAAAATATAAAAATAAAAGAGTTTGACTTGTTTTAAAATGCCTAAAGAGAAACTTTCACCCGAGCTTTAAATATAAAATGAACCAAACCGAACCCCGATAAATAACCGAACCAAAAACCCAAAACAGCAAAACCACTAATGAACTGATTGATGTATTTCTGTCTCGTATTAATCACTTATAAAGTGTGTGTTGTGCAGTGTTTCCGGGCGGTTTTTGGGGCTTTGTAATAATGAGAATCAGTGCGGCTGAATTAATTTGCTCTGTAAACTCTCCATGTAGTTTTTAATCAGGAGCAGATTGAGCTGCAGTTTAATGTCGGAGCGCCACAGACCGTTTACAGTTCCAACAGTGCAGCATGGCAGAAACACAACGAGTCGTAAAACATAAAGAGGGACACAGATAGTTCATAGAATAACACAATTACACACAATTACCGCCGTTTATCTGACAGCTGGACCCACTTTCACCATTAAATATGAAATCTGTGTGAAAACCTGCACTGCCTCTCAGGGAAGAGAGGAACAATGTTAGAGAATATGAATATATGAACACTCTACAGTTATCAGTGAGGAACTAACTGCCAGTGAACCTTCAGTTAATCCATAATTCATTATTAATTCAGGTTTTCACAATAAATTCTCACAATAAACTACTTAAATGATGTTTTTGGTGGGTAATTATTTAAATATTACAGGCAGATATTGTGAATTATTACAATCTATTGTTATTTTATATCAGAATACTCTCTTAACTGGTTACTGTAGAAACACAGTTCATTACTGTGAGTTAATCTGTATCACTGTAAAATAATTACTGTGAATTTAATGCAATTATTAGCCCCTAATTTACTGTAAAAGTACAATAATATATTTTACATTAGTTGAGGATTAGTTATTTAAGACAACAAGTGAGGAACCGATCACTTGATAATTGTTGAATCGTTAATAATTAGTCCCCTAATAATTCCTTATAGTAGCTATTGATGATTTAGAGCTTTAAGGTAAAGTAATTAGTAATTAATGAGTCGTTATTAGTGTTTTAACCCAACACTGGACAAAGAGAACCTGTCCCTGGAAAGATCCAAGTTTATGGACATGAACCAGATTTCTCTATCAGATCATATAAAATCTGTCAGAGATCAATATCTGTAATCTGGATACAAACTCTATGTGTGTCCATATATTACTGTATTTATTCCAGTTTAAAGATTCATTAATATCACAGTTATAGTTATATTACAGTCTGTACTATAGTCCTCTATTACGAATTATACTTACTAACAGTCATCAATGATCAAGTTGTTCCTGATTCGTTCTTCACTTGTTTCTTAATGAACTAATCATTAACTAATAATTTGATTAGGAGTTACTCATTAACTAATTGTTCACTCATTCGTTTCCTGCAAACTGCTCAACATGCTTTGTCCCTTATTGTAAAGAGTTATTGATTATTTGACTTCATACAAATACATAATTTAACGATTAAATAACTGAATGATTCACTAAATAACCTACGTTTGAATTATTTTATTAAAGTTATTAAATGTACCTTTAACAGACCTGTTTCTGGTTGTAATATAGGCCTGTGTTACAATCACAATTAATATTCAATCATTTATTACTGCCAGAAAATAAATAAATATAAAGACAAGACAACCATACAAATAAATATAATACAAATATACATCAGCAGAGACATATTAATATATCCCAAATAAACTGATTGTGATTTAACACATTAATTTAGATTAATTTTAATAAAATAACATGTTAAAAACAGGAATGAACAAATATAATTGAATGTGTTTATTATGTATTGTGCCTCTATTGTTAGACATTATCTCTGTACAGCAGAATGAAACATTTGTCTGTGAGAAGCTGTTTAAATACATTATGGTTACATTTCCAAGCAAATATTGATAAATGTGATTGTTTGTGTATTTACACTCCACGACTGTTCCTGCAGACCCACTGAGGACAGAGTAAAGGAAGACTCTGCTGCTTTATTAGCCACTGAACATTTCTTCAATATATTTAAGATAAGATGAGACTTTACTGATCGAAAGGAGGGAAATAAAAAATAAAATTCACAGCAGCACAACAAACAAACAAACAAACAAAATGAAGTAGCAGTATAAGTATTTAAGTATTCATTATACAATATAGTAAAAGTCCTTCATTCAAAAGTAAATGTAGAAAATCAGCAACATTTTTAATATTAAAAATAATATTTTATTAAAAAGTCATATTTAAAGTACTTGTTATGCAGAAGGGACGCTGTCAGTGTTACAATATTATATAACTGAATTATCATTACATACTTTTAACTACTTTATATGCTGCTGGTAAGTTTAATACACATCATATTATCTTAACTGCTCACCTGGTTTGTGTGTAAAGTAACAGCAGCCATAATGTAGTGGGGATGTAAGTGAGTAAATGTGGAGAAATCCAAGAATAAAGTAGCATAATATATAAATAAGTAAGTGTAAGTGGCTCCCAGCTGTACTGCAGTACAGTCCTGAGTGTACAGCGCCGTGTATGAGATGTATTTCTCTGCATGTTTCCCAACTGGCCGATGATTTGTTGACGTTTTCAGGCTGCAGAGTCGTGAACCGGTACCGGTCCTGACTCCTCTGAAAGCTGTAATCAGCTCTCAGTCTGTGTGAGACGTTTGCAGCTCAGCAGCAGCCGTTACGAGGACAAATCCCGGTGCTGCAATCAGGCAGAGCATGGGGGGGGGGGGGGGG
>NW_023339674.1:694999-701184 GCF_004916995.1 Morone saxatilis
GGGGGGGGGGGGGGGGGGGTGCAACATGTGGTTCCCTGCACAGGATGTAAAGAGTCAACAAGGAGGCCATTCACTCCCAATTAGGGAAATAAAACAGGACAGGGGCCAACAGCGCTACTCCAATCAGCACCAGGGGTCACTGGACAGCGGCGGTGGCGGTGGCAGGGCAGCGGCCCAGGACCCTCATCATCATCATCATCACCCTCAGCCCGGGGGCCAGGGCTGCACTGAGGGACCGAACTAATCCAACAGAGCCAGCAGGGAACAGAAACACATTAATATTTCTTTAAATGCGTCCGCTCTGACTGACAGGTTTAATACCACAGTGTGTAAATACTGCGTTACAGGTGAAAGGAGAAATATCACAATGCATTATGGGACTGTGGCAGAGTTCATTTGACTGCTTTCCTCTTTTTAAATTCTTTATTTGAAGGCAGCATTCAGATCTGCTCATTCCTCGTTCCAGCCCTCGACCACATCCACTCTGCTCCAACTGCAGAACCAAAGGTCACCGAGCTTTTCCTGTCGTAGCCCCGAACCCTCTGGAGTCACCTTCCCCAATCACTCCGATTCACTGAACCTTATTTAACATAGATCTCCTTCCCTGTGTTTGTTTTTGTCTCTTTCTGTAACTTTTCCTCTTGTTTTATTATCCATATGTTAGTGTTTATATGTATTTATGTTTGTGTATGTGTACAAAACGTCTTAATTAAAGTTAATAAAAATGAATCCTCCAATAACACTCAATAACCCAACTCAATTGAATTGTTGAAGCAACTTAAATGTGTGCACTATTTTAAGTACAGACAATATAATTGACTCATGTAGATTTTATATTATTATAAAATATCAGTATTAAAATACTGTACAGCTTTTTCTTTATATTAAGGTTTATTAGTCATCATAAAACCAAATATGCCTTCAAATAATTATTAATGATCTGCCCAAAGTGTAACAGAAAATTAATTGGCTACCATTTTTATAATCAATTAATTATAAATTATTTTTATTGTACATCAGCTGTTTTGACAGGTAATGTAATAATTTGCTTTAATTGAAGAAAACTGAGTAAATTTAAACTTGGCTTTAAAGTGACTTTATTCAGTTAAATTCTGTCCACACAGTTTAAATAAGTTTGGAGAAATGATGAGTTTAATTTAAATTAACTGAACTTAGTTTACCGAAGTTACCTTAACAATAAATATTTGAGTTACTGCTACTCAAATAAAATATATTTCATTCTTAAATTATTTGCGTTAATAAACTTAAACGGTTTAACGTTGAACTGACTCATCAGGTTTTATATTTGTGTGTCTGTGAAACTCTGAGTGTTTTAAAAAGGTGATTTATAGATAAAGCTTTACCTACTTTTATTATAAAACACACGTCAGGACAAAAGCTCTTAAAGGTTTTATTTCCTTCTGCTTCCACAGATTATTTCAGTATTTAAGCACTAAGAGTAATTTCACTGTCAGAGAAAGACTTTTAAACTTACAAATAAAATAAAAATGAGGTTTGCTAGAATAAAACAACATTATGGGGTCATTCATTCAATACATCCACAAACGTATTGAGCCATTGGTCTAGAACTTAGTCATTTAACCCCTTTATTTGTCTGCAATGTAACTAAAGCTGTCAGATAAATGTAGTGAAGTAAAAATACTATTTCTCTCTGATGTAAAACAGAAATATTCAAAACAGTACTTCAGTAAAGGTATAGGTTAACCAAATCTCTGCAGCTCTGAACATTATATCTTAGACTCATTATTGTAATTGAGGTAAGAACCTGACATGTTTGGAGATATTTAAACAGATCTATATGTGAAAACAGTGATATTTCATGATTTTATCTCTTGTTAAACGTCTGAATCTGAACTCCACCTGTCAGACACATGAGTAAAAGTCAATGATGGGATCCAGACCCTTTGGCTCAGCTCAGCAATGAGAGCTGGCTCTTCATTTAGCACAACTTCTGGATTCTGTAATTCAGCCAAATTTAGCAATATTTTTAGCTACTTTGGTATGTGTGCTCATATATCACAATGTAATTATACCAAAAGCTTCTAAAATACCTTAATTTTACATTATGTTTGGTATAAAAATATTAAAGATCACCTCTAGATATGTAATAAAATATACAATAAATCATTTGTCCACAGAAAAGTATGATTTCCACATTAAACTCCTTAAAAAGTCCTCCTCCACTGTAAAGTCCACCCTCAGTGTCTGTGCACTCTCAGTGTCTGTGCACTGGATCACACTGTATACCTGCATACTGGACCAAACTATTTGTGATGTCACACTCGTAGGCCCCGCCCCTTTAAAATCAGACGTTCAATGAGCGCAGAGAAACTTTCCACTTTCATCAGATGAATGTAAAAACATAATTCTAGTGTCAAACTGTACACAGACACACCTAAAAAACACACTTTAAAGTCTCCATGCCGCCCTCTGACGCCCCCATGATCGTTTCTCCTGATCCCCCCCGTCTGTAGGTCGTACGAAGCCATCGGTATTAAACTGAGATACGAAACTCCTTACGAAAGTACATTATGAAATGTAAGTTCAGTATACACTATGATGAGTCAGTTCAACTCAAACTGACACCGATCGCCTTAAACTGTTTAAGTTTATTCACTCAAACTGTTGAATATTTGATTTGAGTAGCAGGAACTAAAGTATTTATTGTTAAGGTAACTTCAGTAAATCAAGTTAATTGTACTAACTCCATTCAGTTAAATAACTCATGCACAGCGTTTTTCCAAACTTATTTAAAATGTGTGAACAGAATTTATCTGAAGTCACTTAAATGCTTCTTCTTTATACAAATGTTTACATTTTTACAATTACACAGTTTTCTTCCACTTAAGCAAATTATTACATTACCTGTTAAAACAGCTGACATACGATAAAAACAACTTATAATCTATTGACTATCAAAATTGGCGATAAGAATTATTTGGATGCATAAACTGAAAAATAAATAAATAAATAAAAGATCCTAAGCTATATATATCATTATAAAGCTTACACTGTTATAATGATATAAAGTCGACTTCAAGAAAATGAGTCAGAGGAACAAACTGTAATTATGTTGCCTGTATTTAAAATACTGCACACATTTAAGTTCACTGAGTTTCTTCAACAATTCCTTTTTGAGTTGGGCTTAATAAATGTTTATGACTGACTCCAGTGTTTGTGGAGGTTTAATTTATGTTAACTTCTTTTCTGAATATATGTTGTATGCTTTCTGCTGCGGTCCATGTTGTATCTTTAATATCTTTAACATAACGTCCTCTGTGAGATCACTCTCTCACCTGCCTGCTGAATTCTCCTCATTAAGATTTACGCCGGTCTCTGAGGGTCAGCTGCAGGTTTTTGTGGGTTCACCGTTCAGCTACCACCCACAGTCTCCCCCGAGCTGGACCAGACTACAAACCAGCACAGACCCTAATTATCCCTGTCCGGGCTTTTAGTCCTGACATGAGTTAAAGTGTGGAGTTTCATGACTCTGTGATTACTTTCCATTTAGTGAAGCTCTGCATTAATTTATGGTCGTTCGTGTGTTTTTGGCTGGTGCAGTTTGATACTGTATCAGAGTTAAAAAGATTTATGTGATAGGAGTTCAGTCTGAGCCCAGAACCCGCCCGTCAGACTCACTGATAAAACACTGAGTGTTTAATGAACTGTTGGTTCAGCTTTAAGGATTAAATATAGACCGAGACTTTGTGTAACAGATCAAAAATAAGAGTAAAATAGTTGAAATTCAAACACTCAAATGGTTAAATTCAGCTCTTCTCCACATATTCAACAGTAATAATTTATGTTCCCATTCACTACTCTCACTGTTCTGTGACATATAGTCAGAATATAAGTTTCTATTTGAGTGTTAAAGTTCAGTTTTATTTTTATAAATGTAAAGAAATGATGCTTCAGACATTTTAAAGTAATGAGGAGAGGTTAGCAGAGCTGGAATACGTATTAACATCTTTAATTTAATTAAAATAGCAATATCACAATGATAAAATACTCTGTAACTTAGTATAAGTGTATAAGTATTAGTAAGTCTATAGGTACACATGAAGTATCATAAGTAAATAAAGACAGTGTTATATTTATAATATATATCATAAGAGAATTATTGCTGATTAACGTTTAATCATCATTTTGTGTTGTAATGGTCGAACTTTTAGTTTAATCTTTATATAAAACTGCATATTTTATCCTCTGATTATGTTTTATGTATAAAATCTGCAGTAACTGCAGCTGTGAAATATTTCTGAGGAGAAGAATTTTATAAAATATCATCTAATAAAGTAAAGTACTTTAAAATTGTACGTAAGTGTTGTACTTCAGTAAAGACGTGGAAGATGTTTGTATTTAAATAATTCCATCTATTGTCCGTCTGTGTCCTTTCTTGATGTTTCTCCTCTTCCTCTTCGTGTTTTCCTGTTTCTTTATGCTTACTCTGTGTATGTACAATGAGAGCAATGTAAAACTTTAGAAGAAGTACTGTGGTGCTGCAAAGATGCTCTGACCTACGAATCTTATTCTCCAGATGTAAGAAAACAACAAATGTAACAATATCATGATTTTAATGGATGAGTCCTTCCCTCTGTAATCATAAATCTCATTGTATCCACGTCGTGCAGCACTAACTTCAGCACAATGCAGAGGCACGCAGGAGAGTGGATGATATGTAACTCAGGTCCCTGATTGCGTGGTATGCGTCCTAAACCGCCAGTCCTTCAGGACGCCCCCGCTGGGTGGTTCCTTATTCATGTTCAGGGTCTCTCGACTTCCTCTGAGACAGATCTGTGAGTTCGGACTGTAAACAAAATCCATTTGAATGAAGTTCAGTCTTCAGCAGTCGTTCCTAAAACCATCTATCCACAGCTCACACGTTCATTGTTTTCCTTTAAAGTGTTAACCTCTGAAATGATCTTTTAATATGTTTACTGTGTTTAATGAACGTTGCTGGTCCATGATTGATTCTTACTGGGCTGATGGTTCCCATAATGAGGCCTTTAATTTTAAGTTGATGTTTAATTCATCAGATGAAGCTCAAATGTTTGCAGCTCTTCTCTATGAAGTTTACTAAGCTGCGTATTCATTCCCCCCCTCTTTAATTTGGACGAATAAAATCAACGCACAAACTTCATTTCTAAAAGAAAAGCTGTACAATACTTTTCTAACTGAGATCTGTTCATCCTGATGCAGATCTTCAGCCCGTGTCGGACTCTTCCGCAGACTCGCGTCAGCTCTGCAGGATGGCGTTTTCCTTTCAGAGATGTTTGGACGTTTCCATTCGCCACAGACAAACTGCAGCAGCCGGAGCAAACTGGCCACTTTCACATCGAGCTCTGAACAAAGAATAGGGGCCCTGGAGGAGAAGACTGCGAGTCTGAGACATGGGGAGGCCTTTTTTTTTCTTCTTTCTTTTCTTTTTTTTTCTCTTGCCCTAGCTGGCACCGGAATGGACTTGTAGGCAGGAAAAGAGAATCTGGAGGGAAAACTAATGATGAAAAAGTCTACTCTATCCCTGTGCCTTCATTAAATACATGGAAAGAACGAGAGAGGCACATCTGGATTCAATCCGCGTCCCTTTGATGGCATCAAGTGTTCTTTTCCCAGATCAGGGGGCTGGAAGCTACGGGATGTCTATGGCAGCTCGGAGCCCGGAGTCCACTCCTGCCATCTGAACACAGGACCCCCTCCAACCCCCCCCTCCACACACACACACACACACACACATCACCTCCACCATCCAGCTCCCTCCATTCCTTCATCCCTTCACCCCCACCACCTCCAACACAGAGGTGGGAAGTAACTCAGTGTCAGAACGACTTTCTCCTTTTAGTCCACTACATTTATCTGATGCTTTACAGACTCAGAGAACAAAACTTCATTACGATGTACGTGTTTTTTTGTGCTGTGAGTCCTTAAAATAAAATATAATTGTCACAAGGTATGGCTTCAGCAGTAAGCAGCCAAACAGAGATTTTCCTTTTTCCGATTGGTTTCTTTTGGGCATTTTTTAACGTACAATATGTAATTCCTGCCAGTAGGGGGTCTCTCACATCTAAACAATAACTAGAGATGAAGTTTAATGATGTTGTGAAGCAGCGTGGGATCATGGGAGTTGTTGTCTTCACCACCATTGGCGTCATTGCAGTCAGCTTCTC
>NW_023339674.1:701284-703919 GCF_004916995.1 Morone saxatilis
TCAACTACATATAGAACACAGAGCCAGAGCTTGTACACTGTTTAATGTTACATATCATAGCTTTAAGGGCCTAAAGAGGGCCTTCGAGGACGACCCCTAAAAGCTGTTTTAAAATAGTCTTTCATTCCATTCAGTGTTTGCAGTTTGGGGGATTTTTATGTTCACGATACTCAGATCAAACCCGAAGCCTGTCTGAGATAGAAATATCATCAGTTCAGAGTTCAGTTGAACGAGTGGATGGACCAGACTCTCCTGCAGCTCTGATTGGCTGAGCCTCTGTGAACTACCTGAGAATCACACACCTGTGAGCAGTAAGGTGGCTGATGATGACCAGAGGACCCTTTTTGGTCTCCACCCACTAACACTGAGTGTGTGTGTCCCTAGGGGTACTTTGGAGCACTGCAGGGGGAAGTTAAGGTTGTTAGTGTTACTGCATGATGACCAAACATTAGTTTTCCATGAATTTAGTGATGAATCCCAAACATCTGAAATGTTTTGAGTGTTTTTCTGAATAAATCAGACACTGAAGGCGCAGTGCTGTATTCTCTATATAATGAATGAATGAAAGAAGAACCACCTAGAATTTGTGTCTGTTTAGCTGCTTAATGCTCCACTTTCTCCAGCAGCTGGTCTCCAACTGCGTCTGTCTGCAGCAGCTTAAAGGACCACAGTGCTCATTATGCAGAATAATGTGGGCTGGTTGGTGAAAGTGGTTGATTTTACTATATGAACAACTGGTGAAATCTTAACTTATCATTAACTACATTGTACATGATTTATTTGTTCACTGTTATTTATCTGAATCTGCAAAGTAACTAATAACTAAAGCTATTAAATAGTTGGAGTGACTCATTACTGCACATTGTTGGGTTGAACATCATTTGATCGACAGTAACGGATCCATTTAGTTCAACTCAAACTGTTTAAGTTTATTAACTCAAACAATTTAAGCATGAAAAAACATATTTGTGTGTAGCTGTATTTACTCCTTTTTTTAGTCCACTAAAGCAAATTATTACATTACCTGTCAAAACAATTCAAAATAGTCAATTATCAAAGTTGTCAAATCACTAAAATGTAAATATTCTAAAGGAAGACTTAAAGAAAAAGAGTCAGTGGAACTACATACTTCAAATACTACACACATTTAAGTTAGAGTTATTTAACAATTACTTTCTGAGTTTAATTAAAAAATAAAGTTATGTTAACTTTTATAAAGATAATGCTGTTAGTTAAAGTATCTGTGCCAGTCTGAGCCGCTGTGGGCCGTCTGTGGATACTCTGACTGGCACTGGTTAGGGTTGGTTTAATTGGTGGCAGACCGCAGGACAGTGGGAGCGGGTTATCAACACACACACAGCGATAACACCAGTGTGTGTGTGTGTGTGTGTGTGTGTGTTTGTGTCTGCTGGCTGCACACACACACACACACTCACACACTCACTCAGCCAGGGGAACAAAAACAGGCCAAACTGGGGTGTTGATGGTGCTGATGGTGATGTTTCTGCTAAAGGGTGGAGGGGGTGAGGAGGGGGGGAGACAGCTCGTGGTGGGGGCCTGTGAAACGTCAGACACAACATAAAGGCATTGCCACGTAATTAGAGAGAGAGAGAGAGGGAGAGAGAGAGAGACTACAGGCTCTGTAGCCTGGAGGTGCGGCGGTAACGTCCTGCCTCCCGCTCTCTAGCTGCCGCTCAGCGAGCTTTGCGCACACACGGGGCTTTGCGCATCTGGTCGTCATCAGCAGCAGCAGCAGCTCTTCCTGCTCAGATGTGACTCAACCAGAGTGGGAAGAGAAGCTTCTTCTCACAGGACCTCTTGTGTAAAACCCTCCTCGGACGTCGGTTCTCGGGCAGCAGGACGCCGCCGCCGCCGCCGCGCACCGCTGGATGGATTGGCTGTTTAACTTCTTTTAACTGGAAAAAACGAGGCGAGGAGAAAAGTTTGCTCAAGTTTGTTTGCGCCCTCCGCGCTGATCTGGATGCGAACAGATCCGCGTTGTAGCTCGGAAGAACCCGGGTCTGTCTCTGGCCGCTTTCTGGAGGCTTTCCGTGCAGAGGATCTTGGTTGTTCCGCGGTTCTTCCTCTCAGATCGCCGCTCCGCTCTTTTCCCGCAGTTCCCCACTTGCGTCATGACTTCTAGCTATGCACATGTAATGGACAGGCAAGCCTCGATATCAAACCGCCTGGAGAGTCCGATCACGTCGAACCTGGACAACCTGCAAGCCAAGAAGAACTTCTCGGTCAGCCACCTGTTGGATCTGGAAGAGGCCGGGGAAATGGTGGGCTCCCAGGCGGACGAGAGCGTCGGGGAGGCGGGGAGGAGTATGCTGGAGTCCCCGGGGCTGACCAGCGGGAGCGACACGACCCAGCAGGAGAGTAAGTGAAACGCAGACCGGCAGGAACCCGAACCGAACCGAACCGAACCGGGCCGGGACACAGTTCACACTCACGTATAACGACAAGATGTCAGTCATTTGTTTTCATTATGTTCTGGCGGGTGTCCGCGTGCAGGAGCGCATGAATGGAGCTCTGCGGAGAGCCGCGCGCACGGAAGGAATCCTTTAGTGAGTTTTGGCAATGCATCATCCCTGACGCCCCCCCCGCCCCCCCCCCCCCCCCCCCCCCCCCCCCC
>NW_023339674.1:704019-708765 GCF_004916995.1 Morone saxatilis
GGGGGGGGGGGGGGGGCAACAGAGAGTCCTGGAGGGAAAATGGCCTCAAATGTTCCTGAATACACATTCAAATGGATTAATGCAAACTAATATAAATTTGAAACCATTAATGTGCTCAGTTTAACGCGCGAGCAAAAGGAAATATTGTGATTTTAAGGAGAGAAAAGATTATTTTCTGTTTAAATATAATTTAAATAAAAAGAAGATATGACAGAAACATTCATAATAAATAAAATACCAGCTTGGGTTTGTAGTTTTACTTTGAAAATTTAGATTTTGCATTAAGAAAATAAAATGTTTAGTGTTTTAATGGTTTTAATCTTCAACCCCGGGGGGTCAGGACCCCCACTGAAGGGCCTGCCAGATACATCTGAAAGGTCACAAAATGTTTAACAGGATTTAGGAAGAAGACAGAAAAATATTAAAGCTTAATTAAATTCTGTTTGTTTTTTCTGATTTATTTCTGATCTTTAAATCTGAATGTTTATTGATTTTTAATTTTATTCTGAAGGAATAAAAAACAGCACAACACAGAAACAGTCAGATATTTCGCTCCAGATCATCCAACGACGAGCAAAAACAATTAAAACTAATATATTTAGTGTGAAGTGAAGTCGTTTTACACTAAAATGTCAAATCTGAGGATGAAAACTGACTTTTGGGTTTTTTTCTCAATAACTGATCAGTAGAAAGAAATTAAAATGAGCACTTTTCTTGTGGACTTCTGAACTTAATTTATGTAGTTTACCTAAAAAAATCACCTTCTGCTTTAATTTATAAAGTCACTAATGAACATAAAGACCTCGTACAAACATTGGTAAAATCAGCACAACTCACTCGTTCCACTGAAAATCATATCACGGAATTTATATAGTTTACAGCCAATTATTCAATTTATCTGTCGTCTCACAGCTGAGTTTTGTCGTTGGTAACTGTAATTAATGCAGAAACTTTTCATGCAAATTCACTAAAATGTAAAGAAAAATAAGCCAAAATAAATAAAACAAAAGAAACTGAAGAAAAAAAGGTTCTTAAAATGTAAAATGTATTTAACTGGCAGCAGCATTAAGTAGTGGTGGAGTATTAATAGTAATAGTAATATAATATTAATAGTAAAAAGCTGAATACACTCAAATATAAATGATTAAATTCATATTTTTATTTCACAAAATGAGGTTATTTTTTACTTTCATCTGCTGAATTCTGAATCCGACCTGTAAAAATGAAACTGTATTTAAAGTGAATTAACATCAGGAGTATTTATGGTTTTATTTAAAGGGCTCGCTCTGTTCTTTAAAGCAGCACATACACACAACAAGCTGTCTCCTGATTGGCTGAGACTGCAGGGGGAAGTTTTCCTCTAATTAGACGACATGGTGACAACAGAGCGTACACACTGCAGCATCAGAGTGTGTGACAATCAGCGAGTGTGTGCGTGTGTGTGTGTGTGTGTACAAGCAGTAAAACACAACCAGTAAAATACAAGTTGTACATTAAAGTCGGTGCTTTCTCTTAGTTCTCTAACAAAAGACAGAAATGTGCTTTTGTAGCATTAAAATATTCTTTTAATTCAGTTTCTTTAAGAGTTGTGGATATTAAACGCTTTCATTTTTTAAAGTCTTAACTCCACATTTTGAGGATTTCTTGAATCTTTTTGGAAGAAAATTTTTTTTCTTATTAAAATCAAACACCTTCTTCTCAGGTTGAGTAGAGGATATAAAACATTTTAGACTTACTGAGCGAACTCCTTCCACCGAGGAAGACCATGAGATTTGGTTGAAAGCTCAGAAAAAGATTTTTTTTCCAACATCGAGACTGAACTCTATCTGAAGATTGTGTCTGAAAGTCTTTTAAAGGTTTTGAAATTGCTGAAGACTTTTATTAAACAGCTTTTTGACCGTGATGGACGACAGATTCAAATCTTTTACTGAAGCAAAAATATGAATATCACAATTTAAAACAACTTCTTTACGAGTAAAAATCCTGCTTTCAATATTAGGAAGAAGTCAAATATTAAACAAGAAACCTGCAGATTATCTGAAGAATCACATTTACTGTCGGCTAAAACATAACGCTGCACAGATTCAAATCTTTTAATCAACATATTCAAACATATTGGAAATTATTAACTTTTGCTTAATTAAAAATCATTTCATGAGTCAGTTTTTTAAATTATGTGAACACCAAATAAACAAACACCATAAAGTGGGTCACGTTTATCTAAAAAGGATTATAAAAGACATAAAAACAACCAACATTTGTCCTCGAACGCTGATTTAATGCAAAGAAATAACTCCAAAAAACTTCAGACTACTAGAAAAAATAAATAATTTTAAAACTGTTGAATGACCGACAGAATTTTTACAGTTTTCAGGGTTTAAAGTCAAAACATTCAGTTTTATTTATTTATTTGAGTGTAAAATCAACGTGTGTGTGTGTGTGTGTGTGTGTAATCAGCAGGAACATGGATGATCACAGTCTCTGTTTTTGGATGTAAATGTGTTATTTTGTGGTCTTGTTGTGGTGGTTCCAGCCTGCAGGAGCGTTCACACTGAACACATGGAGCTGGATTATATATTTATCTTGTTCTGTTTGTTTGATAATCAGGAAACGAACCAAAGAACCAGTCTTTTTTTTTTTTAAACTCGGTGCTGTGTCTCTCATGCAGATACTTTTGGTTTTATTCGTCCAGGTTCAGAAATCTGTCGGATATTTATGGATGGGATTCAGTTTGTGGTGCTCATAACATTCAAAAAATTCATCTTTCCCCCCCAGAGACGTTGTTGTTGTCACTGGGTGGATGATCCACACTGGGAACTTGTTGCTGGGAACAAGATGTCACTCTGGAATTATTGTAATGCCAGTTGTTTCCATATAGCTGTTTTTAATGTGCGTCAGTGGGGCTTTTAGGACAGAAAGATTATTTTTCTTGGACATTTTTGGCTTTAATTGATAGAAAAAGGGTTGACTGTCGGACAGGAAGTGTGTGGAGAGAGCGAGGGACGGCGTCCAGGTTGGAAACAGGAACGTTGTAGTGAACGCTGACTGCGTCTTACCCACTGAGCCATATTTTGATGCACATTTCTTAACATTTTCTGTTAAAGTAGAGGATTGTGCAGCGTTGCTCTCGGAAAACAGAATTCCTTCACTTCAGTAGAAATATTGTAATGCAAACATAATAATAAAGTTTATTTGTATAGCGCTTTTCAAAACTAGTAACACAACAATAAAATACACAGAATAGTGTATGAAAAACAGGTCAGCACCGAGAAATAACTGAGCAATAAACCTTTAAAAAATATTACAACATTAATGAAACAGAGAAAAACGTAAAAACAACAGTTCAATTAAAAAGTTTGAGTCGTGAAAAATAAAGACAATTTATGAAAAGTGTGTGCAAAATGTTCCACGAGTACAGAAATATTAGCTGTACTCGCCTGTGTAAAGTAAAAGTACTCAGTAGCAGCTGAAGGTCAGGTGTTAGAGCAGGTTGGTCATTGATTATAAGTCTTTGATCAATTTAAAGTGATCAGTTAGTTTAAATTGTAACAATACACAATCATTTTTAATACTTTTTCTATAAACTGAACACACTCATGCAAACAGCGACCACAAATCCTGCTGAACAATTATTATAGATCACCTTTAAGACCTCAATAAAAAGCTAATAATAAGAGATAAAGAAAAAGAAAAACAAATGATGATAATCTGATGTATTTATGATCCTTCGTTATCTGGATGAACGTCAGTGATTCTGTTGTTTTAATTGATATTCACAAAATATCCAAACATATCTGCAATAATTGAATTAATCTGAATCTATTACAGCGAATGACAAACAAATAAATATCTTATTTATCAGGATCATAATAATGATTAGTGTAACAGGCGTCGAGTTTTCACCAGTTCACTCCTGTTTTTACCAAACAACCAACATCTGTCCTCCAACGCTGATTTAACACAAAGAAATAACCAGTTTGTTAAACTCTAAACAGCTTGAATGAAGTGAAATTCTGCTTTTTAGAGGTCCATGACCATTATGATTATGATGTCCATTATGATTATTATTAATGTCTGACGGAGGTCTGAGGGGGCTCCACAGTGAATGCAGCGAGCTCTTTTTATTATTACATTTTGATGAGGTCTGACACGGGGCTTCAGACCTCTTTTTGTTATTTTACCTCCTCCGGCAGAGTGTCTGCAGCCACAAAGAACAACCTTGTGAAGTCTTGTGAAGGTTATATAACACCACCTTCTTCTTCTTCTACTTATTCTGCCTGCAGATGAACAAATGAACACGGAGGAGAAGAAGAAGAGGAAGCAGCGCAGGAACAGGACCACCTTCAACAGCAGCCAGCTCCAGGCTCTGGAGAGGGTGTTCGAGAGGACACACTACCCCGACGCCTTCGTCAGGGAGGACCTGGCCCGCCGGGTCAACCTCACCGAGGCCAGAGTCCAGGTACGAACGGGGACGTCGCTGCAGACTGTTAGTTTCCTTCAGACCTCGAGGCTCATGCAGAGCAGCCAAGAGTGGATGTTTCTAGCTTTAACAGAAAAGATTAAAATATATTAAAATATAATTTTTTGTGAAATGTCCTTTAAAGTAAAGATGAAATAGAAAATGACCTTTTAACCCTCTAAGATTAAACCCTGCTCATATTGTTCCCCTGTTTAACAATAAATGCCAAAATATCCAATCATTATATTATATATTATAATCTCATGACATTCACCCGTCAATCAATC
>NW_023339674.1:708789-714301 GCF_004916995.1 Morone saxatilis
AGAGCGAAGATTCATTAGTTAGCTTGCTCGCTAACAGCATGGCTGCTCGGCCTCAACTCTGCCAACTGCTAATGTAGCTGCTGTTAGCTGTTATCGTAGCCCCGGGGTGGCAGCAGCCAAACCCAACCAAAAATATCACCAGTACTTTATTCCCTGTAGTCAAACTGTCCTCCGTCGGCATCGGCTGCTGTATTCGTCCCAGTCCGACAGCTAACAGAACCTCTGCAGCGCCTTACATTCAGAAATATTATCAATAACTGTTCTTACAGGAAACAAACACATTAAACACATTAAAGCAAACAGCTCTCTGATTTCTGTTGCATGTGGACTTTAAATATGAAGTATAGAACAGTCCACTATACTGTTGATTACAACCGAAGCTCCGGAGCCCAAATATTCGTATTTTGGGACAGCAGGATCCCTAATTCGGAATCATTTGTGGTAATGTGAGGATGGAGGGCAGAGTGACACTTCACACAGGGAGTCAGTCAATAAATCCCTGGAAGTTTGAAGTTTTCTGTCCAGCAGCAGCGATTTATCAGACAGATTCAACCTTTGATCAGCGGAGAAGAAGCCATAAAAGTCACCAGATTGCGAAATATTCACATTATTGAAGCCAGCACGGAAACTCGGTACATCAAAAATAGCTCTTAAAGTTTTGGAAACCCTGTTGGACCAAATCATCTGTGTGACTAAAAATCGGATTTATTAAATGATTCCTGCAGGGGTTTGTTTGTATTGCAGCGGGAAGCAGCAGAGCGCTCACATCATCTGTTAGTGCTTAATAGATTTAGCTAATAATCCTACTTAGTGGCTCGCAGTTATCAGGGCCTATTAGCATGTTTAGATTTCACACACTGATAAGAGCCTGTCAGCAGCTTCCATCATGTCTTGAATAATTGCTGACGGTTCAGAGTCTGCGAGCAGTTTATAAACTCCCCCAAAGGACTGGATGTGATCAGAAAAGTGGATGTAATGATGTCTAATTTCCTCAGAGGTTTACAGATCGGTGATAAACGGCGAATGTGTTGAACACATGCAGCAGAACGGGAGCTGAATATGATGCTGCGATTGGCCAAATGAATGATATCACACTTAGGAGTGTAATCAATTAAAGAACCCGGAGTATGGATTTAATATCTTCAATGCAAGGAGAGTTATTGAGTCTGACCTCTGGAGGTTGTGTAGGTTTGGTTTCAGAGGTTAGAAAAGAGGGAGCAGAGACTGAGATAAGACATCTTTAACCACAAAATATAAAATAATACAGTTAAAGAATTAAATAATAATTAGTTTATGAATCAATTCTTGTTTCTGAAACTATTTAAATGACTAATTGTTGGGGCGTCCGATAGCCAGGAGCTCATTAGGGCTGTGTATGGGCAAGATGTATCACGATACAGGGGTTATGATTCAATATATTGTGATACTGTACATTCATTTAAAAAAATAATTAATATGCATAAAAGGATCTATATTAGTATTTATCAAAACTGCTGTACCATCCGACATCACAGCCCTCAGTTTATCTGTTTAAACACAAAAATGAATGCAGTGTTTTTGAGAATTGATTATAATAATGATAACTTTATTTGTATAGCACTTATCTAAACAAGGTTACAAAGTATAAATACGAAGCAAAGATAAAAGTATGCATACAAAAATAGAATTTCAGAACAAAAGAAAATAAAAGAACGCAGCAGCAATATATAATAAGTTATTCCTGGATAGAAATCTTTAAGCAATGATTTAAAAACTGGTCAAAAGTAAAAGTCACCGGTCTTGACTTATAGGAACTAGCGAGGGTAGGCTAGAGGATCTCAGGTTATGAGTTACGGAGTCAACCTGAACTTAACTGGCAACCGATAGACGGAGACGACAACTGAGGTGATATGTGACATTCTGCACTAGTTGAAGCCACTTTTCCACCAACGGGACTCTTTTCTGGTTCAGGCACCTCATTTCGGAGCATTTTGACCAACATTAAATTAGTTCAGAACCAAGTGGGCGTGTCATATTCTACAGTGGTGATGATGCGTCTGATTAAAATGGTTCCACTCAAAACTGCTGGAAACATCGGCTGCTTCATTAGATAGCACCATGGTTCCTGGAGTCTTAAGTGGAACTGGTTCAAGAACCAGAGCTAATTCGTTCTGGTTCAGGCCACCAGTCTGAAACTGTTTGTAGCATTTTGACCAAAAATAAGTTGGTTCAGAACCCGAAGACTTGGTTTCCATCTGAAACCAAAAAATTCCAGGTTTAAGGCTCCAAGAATCTTGAACGGAACCAGCTCCAAACCCAGAGCGAGTCTGGCTGCGTAGCAGCCCCCATGAATTTCCACCAATCAGATGGCAAACTGTTTGTAGCCTGACAGACAAAACCTAGGGCAATAAAAGTCCCAATAAAGGCTGATGTTGCTCCTGAGACGTGTGTTTCTGCATTTATGTAATCAGAATTTATTCAGCTGAGGAGATTTTACAGAGAGTCACTTAAACTGCAGCTGGGAGACTGTAGAAGAGAAACGGACGTCACCTGTGTCCCCCGTGGAAATCACAGCCTAATCGGTCGTGAATAAGCTTTAAAATGACACGTACATAACAGTAAAAGTTCATATAAGTATTATTTTAAATGCATACAGGCCTTCTGTTTATTAACAATATGAATTATACGTGTATGAGAGTGGATGTATACCCAGAATGCTTTTCTGTGTGTTTTGATTGTGAGCGCAGCAGTGAGAGTGTTTGTTCTGTGGGCAGAGCGAGTGGGAAAGAGGAAATAGTGATGTTGGAGGGAGAGAAGCAGCACATCTGTGATTAATGTGTAGCAGAGAGCGATGCAGAAATCCTTTGATAAAAGAGACTCGGGGCTCATTCCTGAGGCTGTGCGTCAGCGGACAGCGAGCCCCTGCGAGCGCCCACGACTTCTAATAATGGATTTGATTTCACAGCGAGGAGCAGCGTTAGCACCCCCCGAGTCACGTCGTCATCTGTTTAGCAACGGGTGGGTTGGGGGGTGGGGGGGTAGATTGTAGATGAAGGATGTGAGTGTGTGTGCGTTTGTATTTTAAGGCAGAGAACGTTGATCTGTTTTTAGATTTCAGAGTTTTATAGTTGTTTTTATTGTCATTCCACGTGACGAAGGTCAGAATACAACCAGGAAATGTGACACATAATCACCTCATTTGAGTCTTCACACCAAGTAGAAACAGAACTGTTGAACTGACATGTGTTGGTGTTTCTAAGTATAACAAAACTTAGTTTCAATTCACAACTAACCAATACCAGGGCCACAATCACTAATGCCACTACAGTATGTAAGAACACGTTAATACACTTTCACTATCACTGAATTATTATTCACTTAATAACTGTCAAATGTTTATCTAATGGTAATAGAGCGAGGCAGATCTTAATAATGTTACAGTTGATTCTCAACAAGACGTAGTTTCAGTAGAATCAATATTTTAGATCTCATTCTGCTGACCCACATGTGTGTAAAAACTTAAGCGTTTTAGAGATTACGTTTTTTAATAATTATAATTAATTTTATAAAACGACCCGAGAATAAGAACAGACTGTGAGGTGTGCAGGAGAAACTACAGTGGTGGCAAAACACGCAGGAGACTAAGAAATTATATGTATACAACAACCTTTATAATAAAGATATTTAGATTATTGTACCAAATGCAATGAAACCAGGTAACTATATAAAATTAAATCCCAATTCATCAGTCATAACTCTTTTTTTAGGCGGTTACCGCACATCAAAAACAAAAAAGTCTCTTCACACACTCTTCGATATAAACACACTCCTGAACACAGCCTCAGATATCTCTTAATGTGCAGATAAAGAGCTCAGGATGTTGTTAACATAAACTCAGTGTCCACTAACTGTCTTATAGGAGCTCTCAGCTGTCTCTCACAGTCTTCATCGCCATATATGAAAGCTTCTTCATGTTTTATGTTGATGAACCTTTGAGTTTAAATTGTTGGGTAACTGAATGTAAACTGTGGGGTTCTGATTCATCCAATGGGAACTCGTATGCCGACTTGTGTCTTTGGGCCTTTGAGGGTTTCTGTAAAAAGTGTGTGACGGTGTCCATCACAAGACGAGCGCCTTTAAATCTTCTTAAACTTTCACTCGACTTTCATTCAACCTCATTCCTGCTGTTTCCTCTTTGCTTCCAGGTTTGGTTCCAGAACCGGAGAGCCAAGTTCCGCAGGAACGAGCGCGCCATGCTGGCCAGCAAAAACGCCTCGCTCCTCAAATCGTACTCAGGAGACGTGACGGCTGTGGAGCAGCCAATCGTACCGCGCCCTGCACCGCGCCCCAACGACTACCTGTCCTGGGGCAGCGCTGCCCCCTACAGGTAGAGACCACTCTCAGCCAATAACGTCTGTTTGCACACCGCACCAACATCTGCGTCAACGCCGCCGCTCTGCAGCACAGTAGAGGAAGAGGAACTTAAACTACCAAAGTAAAAGCACAGCAAAAAGAGATTCAAGTGTCAGCAGTGAAAGTAACGTCATTGAGAGGAAGTGAAGTTTACTGTTGGGGGGGAAACCTCGTATCTCCAGTTTTTCATGCTTTTATTTCAGTTGAAGAAGGGAGGAAGAAAAGAAGAAAATAGAAAAGAATGGAGGAAAGGAAGGAGACAAGAAGTTAACAAATGACAGAAAGTAAGAAAGGAAGCAAAGGAGATAAGAAAGAAGGACAGAACAAGCAAATGAATAAAGGAGAAAAGTAGAAAGGAAAAAGTAAAGAAATGAAAGAGGTAAGAAGGGAGGAAACAATGAAAGAAGGGACTGACGTAAGAAACAAAGGACAGTAAGAGGGAAGGCAAGAAGAAAAGAAGAGGAAAAAAGAGGAAAGGGGGAGAAAGTTAATAAATGACAGAAAGTAGGATGGAAGAGAAGGAAAAAAGAAAGAAGGAAAGAAGCAAAGGACAGTAAGAAGAAAGGAAAGGACAAGTAAATAAAGAAAACAGAAAGAAAGGAAAGAAGGAGAAAAGAACAGAAAAGGTTAAAGAAATTAAAGAAGGGAGGAAACAAGGAGAGAAAGGACTGAGGGAAGGAAAGAAAGAAGGAAAGGAACAAACTGACATTACAGGAGTTAAAGTAGAAAGTCTTTCCTCTGCGTTCTGCTGCTGAATCACACGAGTGTCTCCAGTTGAAAAAGCATGAGCTGAAACCACAATAACCACATGTTAACAGCACACACACACACACACTGACCCTGGCGCTGCTTCCTGTTATTGTTTCATTTCCTCCTCCTCCTCTACCTGCACATACTCCTCATAGCTCCTCTGATCATCTTCATCTCCTCTGATCCACCTGGACTCAGAGTGACGTTGATTCATTCCACCTTTATTTACACGTCCTCCGCTGACAGTGAACAATACTGGAATATAAAAGTCTGGTGATCTTCTGTATGTTTCTTCTTGTCATTAAATCTCAACCCAAACCAGCAGCGTGTCGGTCCGTCCCTCAGTACCGTCTGACTTCCTGTCTGTGGC
>NW_023339674.1:714401-723861 GCF_004916995.1 Morone saxatilis
TCTAACCAGGAGCCCAATTATCCACAGAGCGTCTCTCTCTCAAAACAAACAGACCTGATTAAAACCACTCAAACAACTGAATAAGCAGTTCCACCTTAAAAAATCACTGTTCTCCCAAAGTCTGCGAGCGCGAGCTGACTGCTAACGTTAGCTCAGCTCCGTTCTCTGATCAACTTAAGATCCAGAACGTCCGATGACTAAATCCTTCATCCGGTTCAAATCTAGAGTTAAAAAGCACCAATGATCCCTTAGAACAGTGGATGTAAAAAGAATGTGGCTTTTCCAGACTGGTAACAGTCAATGTATGACAGCTTCTTGGCAACAACCACAACCGCCTGACGCAGGCACAACAGGGGATATGAAGCGCTCAATCGAGCAGGCCGACCCGGTGAAACGCAGCGTTACCTGAATAAAATGACAGATTTCGTTTGAACATCTGTTGGCAAACATTTTGAATTGGGATAATGTAAAAACACAACTCAACTACATAACGATGATAGATTATTGATTTAATGCAAAAATGTTACAGATTATAGCTTTAAGTTAAACAATAATATATGAAAGATGCAGATTTTTTGCCTTTTGGTGTCTGGAGGAGGGCCACATTGGGGGGAAAATTTTTCTTTTGTATGTTAATCACAGATCCTCATTAATTCTACTACATGAGTCTCTAACAGTGATCATATTCGCACACATATGTGCTCAGCATATATATTCCAACATTGCTCTCCATCTTGTAAATACAGAAAATGCAGCCAAGGCTCATATATTGCTCAGAATTTATGAGTACAGATACAGAAGTCTCTAAAAAAGCACTCCAACAGCTCATCAAAGTGAAAACAGTCTCAGGGTAGAAGTTGTGATGGTATGAGGCGATTACTGGAACTAGAAAAACAAAGAAACAGATCGGCGTCAGAGCCAGCTGTCTCAAAAATCTATTTCTCAGCGGTGACTCACTCTCACTAATCAGGTATTAGTTTAAACGCCATTGTTAAATGAGGACAATACAAACATTTCCTCTCGGCGTGGAGCCCATCAGGCGCCTGCCACTTACACTAAATGGATAATTGAGAAAAAAATAAACTGTGGGGTCCACTCGCTGCAGGCCAACTAGATCTGCGAGTTAGTGTGTGTGTGAGGGAGGAAGCTCGGCCTTTGGTTTGCTCAATGTGTGTGTGTGTGAATGAGAGTCGGAGGGGCGAGCGCATGCACAGCCACCAGTGGAGGAAAATTGAAGGCAGATTTTCCACGGCAGGCGTTGGCTCTAAATTGCTCGTTTTGGACGGGGGAATTTGCTCTGGCACGAGATGTGACAATGATATTCATTTCAGAGCTCGCCCCCATTTATACCAAGCTCAACACACACTCACACAAACACACACACACAGGCCCCAGCTGAACCAAAACTATTACAGAAAACTCAAACTGCCTTCAAAGGAGAAAAAGAAACATTCCTCATAGCCTCAAGTTTAGGCACTGATCAAAAGGCACATGCATAAACTGTATCCCTCTCTCTTTCACACACACACATTTCTGTATCCCTCGTTCGGACGTCTACATGCATGCCCAGACCTGTAACGTGTGCCCACGTTCAGCTGTTTTGATCCAAGCCCAGTGTCCTGTTTCTCCAAATAATCATCTCCAACTGGTCAGTATGGAGCCCATTAGAGAGAACTCCACTACAGACGAGTGAGCCTGAGCTGTGTGAGGAGGAAAATGTCAGATAAAGACACACAAGCACATTAAAAATCGATCTATTTGTCATCTGCCATTTGTTTTACTTTGTTATTTAACCCACTAATACCCACATTGGAATTTCAAAATGTCTTCTACAGCAGTGGTTCCCCAACTGGGGCTCGTGACCCCCACTAGGGGTCGCTGAAGCTTCACAGGGTGTCGCAAGGCCTTCTTGATTTTAAGTGGTTGTAGTGCCTTTATCTCAGTATTGTTAAAGTTTAGTTTATTATTTAAAGATCCCCTCCAGACATTTATTATGTGATACAGAAAGAGTCTCCTGGTACAATAATGAGTGGCAGATAAAGTTTAAAGCTGCAGTAGGTAACTTAAAATAAAAAATAAACTCCAGGTTTTCTCTATTTAGAGCTTTTTTTGTTTTATAATCCTTTAACTTTTTATTGTTATTTTTTGTGTTTGTTTATGTGTCAGTATGGACGTAAAATAGGTCTTAAATTGCACTCATAATGCTCTTAAAAAGTCTTAAATTGAACCTGTTAAACCAGCATTCAGGTGCTGCTATTGTGCAAGATGTTTCACTGGAACCTAACTAACTAATTTAATTAGTATAATTGGTAACTCCTGTGTTTATGCCACTATTTCATGTCAAAATAGTTGCTGTGGAAAAGGTGTTAGGACACAGTTTTATGACACTTTCCTCTCTCCTGCTTCTGACCTGCAGCTGTGTGGACCGCCAGTGTCCAGCAGAGGGAGTAAGACAGCTGATAATCTGAGGTTACACATGGACACTACAGATACTGCCACCAGCATTAGGTCTCAGATGTTAGTGGCACTTTTTAACAAACCTGTTTCCTGTTTAAACTTCTGTTTTTTAAGTCTGAGCCACTGGAGTGGATGGATTGGCAGCTCTGACCCGCACTTCATGTGTTCAAAGTGAGCTGAAAGAGCCTGAACTTTGGACAGTGTATCACGCACTTAACACCAGCTGACAGGTACATTGGATCACAGGCACTCAGACAGGTCAGGCTGATAGTGCTGTCTTTTAAAGCATTTTGCTGCTGCCAAACGGACTCTACGGCCTGTCGGAGGAATAATGCTCCTGAGACTTCTTACATAGTTCCCAGGTCATGCACGTGTTCTGCAGCAAGAGGCCGAGCTTCCTGTAAGAGATCAAGAAAAGGCCTCCAAATACTTAAAATAGTTCATGCGCCATGAGGGAATATGTCGATGATTATATAGTGACGATGTCTCAGAGCTCACATCATGTCACTCACCATAATTGTTGTTTTGGTTGTTGCCCCACTGGACCTCAGCGAGGCCGAGAGAATTAAAATGCTAATTCATCCAGGACCAGAATGGTCACAGCAGCCATTTAAGTCAAGCCAGAAGCGTTTATCACACCATAATTAAGTTACTTCGAGGACGAGAGACAAACTATCTTTGTCACTGTGTCACAGGCAGCATGGGAAAATACAGCTTGTGACATTCAGGTTTGTACTTTAGTAACTCAGAGTAAGGCAACTTTCATCTAAATGTCAAATCATCCAGATCACTTTGATCATTTCTATCAATGAGGATAACCAACAAATTCATTAATTAATTAATGCAAATACTTTGTCATTGTACTAGTTTGACCTCCTACATTTTTACACAGATATCTGTTCTTTACATTTCCAAAACAGACTCATAGCATATCTCTCCGTTGACCGAGGTTACGAAAGGGGCGGGACTTAGGAAGGGTCAATGGCTGAGATCTGGAAACATTGCAACATCACTCACAAGAAGTCTGACAGGTCAAGAAACAAACGTCCAGGTTAGTCAAATAAATTAAGGCGAACAGAGAAATTATAACCCAAACTGTTGTAAACAGCCACCACCGTTAACAGATCCACTTCCTGCTTCAACTTTGACCAATGTGGGATTATTAGCAACATTTCAGGTGCGCTCACTTTCCATTTCACCTCTACAGGAAGTGGTTCAGATAATCTGCATACAACAAGTCTGTTTATTGACCTGTCAGACGTCTTTGTAGTGATTTCACCGTGTTGCCAGAGCTTAGAAATTAACTTGATGAGTACAATGTTACTAAAACTACACAAGAACGTCATCTTATTAGAAATATTAGAGAACCCCAGTTTATGTTCAATGACAAAATGTTCAGTGCCAAGATTTTAAAAGTGAATTATTATAATATCTGCACATGGCAACTTTATGCTGGTTAAGGTTGGAGAGTTACGGTGCTTGCCATCCACCACGCAGTTAGGCAATCAGACTAACACAGAGGCATTTACTTTCTGCCTGGCCACATAAAGCACGCACTATTCCTACATTCGCACTGCAGAAACATCCAATATGTAATTCTGTCAGACATCGTTGTGTTTCTATGAAAATAAAACCCAAACTGTGAGTTATCCTTTAAAAGTTTACATTGTCCTGCTTCTAAGAGGATTTAATGACTTCGGAGGCCATTAAACCGTTGTGAAATCCTGTGAATACTTTCAAAAATAGTCCATGCTAATCAGAAAAAGAAACTATTTAGGGGCAAAAGCAGCCAGATTAGCTCAGTTCCTGAAGGAAAGAAACAACAAGTGGTTGGCGATGGGAGTACAGTACATATGGTCGTCAACATTAACCTTGAGATGGCAGTTTGAAGTTAATTATGTTTCCTTTACAATCCAACAGAGGGTGTATTCGAGCCTGCATCTGTGTTTATGAAAAGTGTGTAATAATAGTGACTTAATCACACAAACAGTGCAACCTCTCAGTCAACTTGACTTTGCGTGGAAACTCCACATCTCGGGACATTCTTTTGGTTGTTCACCCAAACCACACACTGTTAACAGCTGTGCAGTATTTCACTCCGACTGCTCCGAGATTTTTTCTCTTGTGTGCCGAGCTCTTTTCCAAAACCACTCATTAATAAAGTATTTGTGATCATGTGGCACTGACAGCAGGACAAAGATCACTGCATGAGAGAGCGAAGGAGGGAGGGAGGGAGAGGAGGGAGGGGAGGAGGGGCGAAGAGCCAACGTTAAGAAGAAAAAAAAACAAAGGGATAAAAGAGGAGAAAAAAAGGTGGATGTTTTAAGGGAGAAGGGTTAAGAATCTTTCCCGCTCTCTTGCACACACACACACACTCTGCACGCAGACTCCCCGCCCCTCCCTCGCTCTTACTGTCTCCTCTGTAATGAGCTCCAGATGTGCTGCTGAGGATGGGGGTGGGTGGGTGAGGGCGAGGCGGGAGGAGAGGGGAGGAGGAGGCGGAGGAGTGGTGGTGGGGGAGCTGCCTTGTATGTCATGTGCTCAGGCGTGGAAAGACGCTGTCCGAGGGGACGCTGTCAGCCCTGATGGAGTGGCTGGCCGGGGCCTGGGGGCGAAGACGGGGGAGGAGGAGGAGGAGCAGGAGGAGTTGGGGAGGGGGGTCAAAAAGATCTCCACATCTGGAATCACTTCAGGTCAGCCAAGGCCCTGGCCGTGAAAGGTGAGACCGGGCGCCTGGCAGGGGAGAGGGGGACAGGGGTCTGACACTGGACATACCACAGTCAGGGATCAGTGATCAGGAAAACAAGCAAAATAAAACGGCTGAAAAGAAAACAGAAATATCCCGTTTTTAATGTGGCATACGAGTCAGGAAAAAGCCTTTAGTCACATCAATGAACCACCTCTTTATTACGACTCAAACAAGTGGAAGAAGTCCTTAAATCCTTTGCTCCATTAAAAAAAGGCAGCGGAAGAAATGCTCCTTACTCCCTACATTCAGAATCAACAAATTCATAGCTGTAAAACCTCCCACACTGGAGATAATAAAATGATAAAAAGCTCCACACATTCTCATGCTTTTCATGGAGATTTCTCTGCTTTCAGATCAGATGAGGGATCAAAAAATTCTCAGACCTCATTCCGTTTCTAAAACTCCCAAAAAAAAACTTCCATCAAGCAACAACAAGGCTGCAACAGCGGATATTTCGTGAGCTTTTTACACGTTGAATCTAAAATCTAAATCTGTAGAGCAACTCCAACTGTCCAGAAGAAAGCAATAAAGTCAAAACTACAATAAAAAGTCTCTGAATGAAGTAAGAGAGGAAAAGGAGGCTAAAACACTGAATAACTGATGATGGATGCCAGAGAACAGCATGGGGTTAAACTTTAGAAAGCAAGCAACAGCAGGCCGAAATGATTAATTTTATGCCGAATTCATCAGAAGAAAGTAAGAATTTAGAAGACAAAGTTTCCCAATGTATATAATGTGTGACACCGTCAAAGTAACATTAAACGTTAAACTCTCAGAATTGAGTTTGGTCTATGAGAAAGAAGCAAATCAGCTTTTCAGAGTATTTGTGAGTTTTAAACATTAAACCTCTCCAGAAAATAATTCCCTGATATTTTAGGAACTTTTTATATAATTCTCTGTCTGTATTATGTATTTTTTTTATTCATTTTTAACAATCATTCATACCTAATAGGTTTCTTTTTTGCCAAATTTAGTGTTTACTTGGAAAATAGAAGGAACAGGAGGCTAAAACACTGAATAACTGATGATTGATGCCAACAAACAGCATGGGGTTAAACTCTGGGAAGGAAGCAACAGTGGTGTGAAAAAACAACCAACTGAAGTGACTGAAAAGTTCATTTTTATGGCGAATTTATCAGAAGACAGTAAGAATTTAAAATATTGTATACACAAAGTTTCACAATGTATATAATGTTTCACACCATCAAAGCAAACTTAAATGTTTAACTCTCTGAATGGAGTTTGGTCTTTGAAAAAAAAAAGCAAATCAGCTTTTTCTGAATATTTGTGAGTTGTAAACTTAACGTTTCTCTCCAGAAAATATTTCCACATGCTATGTGACCGCACCTATTGAGCACTTTTTCCTCAAAGTCTTACAAAAATCGAAACACTACCACATCATCTGCCTTCGACCCCTCTCTTTACGGCCCGTGTGTGCCGCTCGAGGACGAGTGTCGACATGTGTTTGTTGACGGCGGAGGTTATGAGGGGCCACGGAGAAGAAACACCTTGTATGACAGCCGCGGAGTTAAACGAGGCCCAGGGGCCCTCCATATTAAGGAGAGGATTTCCCTGCTCATAAATATCCTGTTTTTAAGATGGAAATTTCAGGTTGCGGCAATCAGGAAAAAAGAAAACACACAAAGCGGGAACAGCTTGAGGTTTCTGTGAAGGAGGATCTGTTCTCGAGTTGTAAATCTCTCTTTTATGGGGTGTGCACGAGGTCCAAGATCATTCTGCTTTTCCAAATGGTCTTAACTATAAACATGCTTATTTCTTATAGTTTGTGAAGCATGATTTAAGTCTCAACTGCATTGTAGCAATCATATATTTTTGTTATGATGATTTAAAAACCTTCCAACCACGAACAGTCACTCCAACAATTGGCATTTTCCCCTCCTTTGTTGAATTGGACACTGTGCCATTGCATTGCTTGAAATGCATTTTTATTCATATACAAGTTTTTTTATTCTGTTACAAATAAAGGATATCATAGGAAATTAAGAGAATCTACTGGTTTTTGGATTCAGAAATACATTAGCCTCTCCTTTATATTGGACTATTACATGAAAATGTTGCTCGTCAGTGGTATAACATGGAAAGAAATGTGGGAAGAAAAAAAACAAAACTAACTCTTTTTAAAGAAATTGCATAAATGTCAGAAGTCCTTGGCGGTTTGTCGTTGAATTTAAAAGAGAGAGAAAAAAAAAGTGTTGTTGATCCCAAATTTGGTGTGTAATTGTATCCAACACCACAGCCAAAGGGACAAAGGGAACTCCACGTAGTCCATGCACGAGTCTCCGCCAAGAACAAGTTCTCTGATTGAAAACTCTCCATTTCAGTCACAATCACAAAGTAAAACTACGCAGATATTCGGCTACAGCATCCAATAGATGTCTTTTTTTTTGTACAAACAAAAGTTTAGTGATGCTCAGGAGGATAAAAAAAGGGAAAATCCTGCCATCACTCCAACATTTTTTGCATATAGGTGATAGAACTGCTCCAGAAAGTAGAGGAGACTTCATGATCCGGGGTGCGTGAGAAGGCGCTCATCCCAGAGACGGCGTCCAGCGGCAGAGAGGGTCCCCTCCCCTCCTCCAGCGCGTGAGCCCCCACCCCCCGGCCTCTCCTCCTCTCAGTTGACCGTGGGCACCTGGTTCAAGCTGTACTCCTTGGCTTTGAGCCGCAGATTGGCGATGCTGTTGGCCATGTTCATTCCCTGGGACGTGTTGGTGTTGGAGCAGGTGGGCGGGTAGGTGGCCATGGCGCTGAGAGACAAGAGGAGGGGAAAAGGTTACATCACCTGTGGCTGACGGCGAGCTAAAGCTCAGCGTGAGCCGCAGCTGTGGAAATATGGAAAGGATCAAAAAAAATGTATCACTGATCATGTGAAAAGATTTAAAATCTGACGTGAACACACTCACAGACCAAAAATCCCCCAAAGGAACTCAACCAGTGTTCTGACACATTATAAGCCAGCGGTTTCCAACCTTTTTCCCTAAGGAAGCTCTTTTCTAAGGCACATATAAGAATCTAAACAGTGAACACAATACCTGCAGGAAGTTTGTGTAAAACCAGAGATTTGGATGAAATTTGAGCTGATTATTCCCTAGGTTTCAATGTTTTCTCCTCCCTGACAGCCATTGTTCTATTTTTCTTTATTTTTGTACTTTTCTAATGCATGACGAGGCTGAAGGCTCTGTTAATAGGAACAATAATAATAATGATAATTCCTTTTTAAGGATTTTAATCTGGAAATTAAAGCTGCAGTACGTACATTTCATAAAAATAACCATTTGTCATATTTGCTGAAACTTTCACTTTATCCTGATAGTAGGAGTCTTTAACTGATGACCCTAGGAATGAGACTCATTAATCAAGTATTTTTCTCGGCTCTGATTGGTTGTTTTTGTTCAGGCCCGGTCGATGTACTACTGTCAGGACATAGTGAAGAGTTTTAATAAAAGTTACATACTGTAGCTTTAAACTTTATCCGCAACTCATTATTGTTCCAGTAGACTATTTCTGCATGATGTAAATAAATGTCTGGAGGGGATCTTTAAATGTGAATCGAAACTTTAAAAACAGAAATGAATGAATCAAGAAGGCCTTGCGACCCCCTGTGAAGCTTTGGTGACCCCTAGTGGGGGTCCTGAGCCCCAGGTGGGGAACTACTGCTGTAGAATGTGGACATTAGTGGGTTAAATAACAAAGTAAAACAAATGGCAGATGACAACAACTGAATTTTCCAGCGCTTTCTGCCAAATCTCATGGCCTTCATCAACAGATGGAGTTTGATGAAGACCATGAGCTGTGGCAGAAAGTTTGGGAACATTTTCTGTTAGAAGCTTGGAGCTTACAACTGCTCCATGAACTTCCACACTCAGTGTTCATTTTCATACATTGCTTTATTTTCTGCTTCTTTTTGGGAAAGTCTTGTTATTAATTCTTGTTAAATTTGTGTTTCTTTCCTCTTTTCCTGTTTTTGTCTTCATACTAAAGTGTGTTTTTTCACCTCTCCTCTCTCTTTCTGTCTTTTTTCCTACAAAACAGCCGTGTCTCTCCGTCCATGATTTATTGACTTGTTTGTTGTTTTTTTAAACCAAAAATGCCATAAATTTGGGTAGCCTTTGTTTTTAAGTTCATGCCAGTAGTCAATTTACAGAGGCTTAATGTTTGCTGTGTTTTGGTAAGCATCTTGTCTGCTTTTGTTGTTGTCAAAGTGACGTCCTCTTAGATAGATAGATAGATAGA
>NW_023339674.1:723914-730955 GCF_004916995.1 Morone saxatilis
TTGATCCCCAAGGGGAAATTCACACTTATGATATAATATAATTATAATTACTCTTATCTGGTCCTACAGATCAGAGGTATATAGAGGTTTCGGAGGTTTTTCAGTTTCAGCCGCAAAATTATTGACTTTATTTTATGACGTTCACTCAGTTTGTCTTTAATTGTCATTCAATACTCATCTTTGGCAACAATTATCTGCAAAAAAAAGATGAAAATATTATTTGTCTTAACATTAAAAATGACTAGATGTAGTAAAGTTTACAGAATGGAGTACGATGCTGCATTTTTTGTGAAGGTTTAACTTAAAAGTTACCGGCTTTTATTCTTTCTTTTGTTGTTTTTTTCTTGTTGCTGTAAAACATTTAATCAGATCAACTGTTTTATGAGTGCAGATGGACTTAAAGACACAAAGACAACATGACTTTTTAACCAAAATAAAAGCAGACCTGAGCTCACTGGTGGATTCTCTATCTGCAGCATGTTTTAAGCAGCACTTTATATTAAGGTACACATATTCCCCATAAACTAGTTGCCTATTAACATGTTAGTCGTTATAAAGAATGTATTAATGCTACTAAGAGTTTCCCCTCAAAAAACTCTGAATGACTTCTTATTGATAGAAAATAAGGAAGTTGTACATTAATTATTATCTTAAAGCTGCAGTATGAAATTTTTATGAAAATATTTTTTGTCATATTTGTTCAAACTTTCACTATATTCTGACAATATAGGTTCCTCTGGCTCCTCTTAGTGCTCCTAATAATATTTGCAAGAATCAACCGGGCCCGAACGAAAACAACCAATCAGAGATGAGAAACAGTTGATTGTTGAGTGAAACCTCAAAAGTCAAAAGTCAGAACAACTTAATGTAGAGTTATATGGACACTATTAAAACTTGTGTTTTGTTACATAAGAATAGAGCATATGTATTAAGTGTCTGTGTTAAGGCTCAATAAGCATATTGAGATCATAATTCACGCACACCAACTTCGTAATTAGGACGTTATTGAAGGAGAACTTATTAATTAGTTAATGGGCCTAATAGGTGTAGACTATGCACACACAGTATTAAGCGTTATCAACTGCTTTAAAATGACTAATGAAGTCAATATGCTACTAATATGCATGCAAATAAGCAACTAGTTAATGTTTAATATATGTACCTCAATATAAAGTGTTACACAGAATCTTTTGCTTTCACTGTATTGAAATCATAAATGAGTGGAAACCGATGGCTGCCAGAGGAAAGGTAGAAAACCGGATGCTTAATGTTTTTAAAAAAGGGCTGAAATGTGCAGAAATACTGGTTGGATCCTCTGAAGACAACAACAACAAACGACAAAAGTGGAAAATGAATACAAAAACACACAAAAGGCAAAATAAAATTCAAGAAATAAAGTAAAACGTGAAGTAAACAGCAGTATTTTTCTTTAAAGGAGAATACCGCTAACAATAAAGAACTCAATGTAGTAAAGTGAAAGCGTACTTGTTCTCTGAGGGCAGCATTTTCTGTGGCACTCGCACTGGCCCCCCCTCCGGCATCGGATACCAGCTTTAGGATAATATACAGTGAAGTGTTAGCACCACATTAGCCACATAGCATTATTCCTGTTTCACAGCAGATTTCCCTCACTGCCCCGGGCCGGCCAAAAAGCTCTCAGCGAGCTCGAGCCGAGGCCGCAAGGGTTTGACATTTTATACCGAGTTTCATAACGGAGGATTACCGTAAATCATGACCAATGTAACCAGAGTCACAAAAAATGTTGCCCAGTAGAGCTCTGTCTCTCTGTGTAGCGTTCATTATCTGGTATAGTGTAGCAGAGAGGGGTCGCGGGGGTCAACAGTGGATTTAATACGGTTTGTTTTCACATTATCACCTCGTCAGGAGGGTCACAGGATCTGGCCCCGCCCCCGCTCACGCTAACAGACGGGAGCGATGGGAGTGAGGTTGGGGGAAAAACTGTGTTTTCATTCAACACAATTAGTCTGGAGTTCGATATGTGCACGACAGGACTGTTATTGATACGCAGGGTGGGGAAAATGGCTGCAGGGCAGAGTACAGAGACAGAAAGGGAGAAGTCCAAAAAGAAGCTTTCTAACAGCGATGGAGGAAGAATCTTTTACTAGAGTATTGGAGAACTTAACACAAAAATAAGTTATTTTTACGGTAAAAAGCGTTTTCTACTATTACGGTAAAAGGATATTAGTACTGAGTTAGAATCCGTATTTTACAGTAGAAATACAAGTTTTTACCATTAAAAGAAACAAAAAACTACTTTAATCTCTATAAATTCCTTTAAAATGACGTATAAATAAAGGTTTTGCTGTGAGATAGAAACTTTACGGTCTTTTACTGTTAAATGCTTTGACAGTTTTTCACTGTAAAATCTACTGACATTTTTTGGCTCAATATTGGCTCCATATTAATGTATAAAACCTAAATTGAAGAGAAAATCCAAAAATCATTTAGTGTGCATTAATTTTAGAGCTTAACATCTAACACGACAAATAACAAACCTGCAACCTACACAGATATACAGATTACATAATCTTTAAGATTGTACGCCAATTCTGTTGTACTACAGTGCTGGAAAGCATAAAAGAGAAATTTACACTGGAGGAGCGAGCCTGTGAGTTAGTGTTTTGCACTCCGTATGTCAGCGCAGCAGTTTGTGCTAAAACGTTAAATTTAACATGGCAGTTTGGCACCGAGAGTTTTGGCCAAAGCAGCCACAAAAATACTGAAGTATCACAGTGGAAAAATACTGCTTTACACGTAAATGTTCAGCTTTTTTAAGTAAAACAGGGAACCAGCTGTTTCTCTGAGTAATTATGTTCATATATAATGAATCTGCATTTCCTAAATACTGTGTTTAAAAAAAAAATCAACATAACAAAATATCTAAAGATATCTGAATTTATCTTAGAATATTCGCTCATGGGAATTAAAGTGATTTTAGATTAGATAAAAAGAGTAAGAATGACTTTCAGAGTGACTTTTTACAGATGTTTTACAGAATGAATAAAACAAGAACATTTATCTTGAAAGTAAAACCATAATCTGAAAGGTGAGCAGTTGCTGTAACTGTCAGATAAGTAATAAGTATAATATTACCCTCTGATAGTGGATAAAGATAGATTATTGTACACTTAGTTCGGTGTGATGGTCTGGAGTTACTATATGTTCCCTCTTGTCAACACATCCCATTATAAAAAGTCCAAATCCAACATGTGATATATCTTCTTCTCTGTGCCACCTCATCAGTGTTCCTTCATTAATATGAACTCACACACTGTAGTTCATTTACAAACCGTCCTACAGATACTCTCTACAGCACCAAATGTGGATTCATCCGCCGCTGGAAATTGTTCCCAACTCATTTCCTCCCGTTTGCTACCACGAGCAGCCGATTCAGGTTATATTTATGTTTCAGTTAAACATTAAACTATGTTTGTGAGACTTTTCAGTAGGAACCAATGAGCTTGGAGCTGAGAGCCACAGACAAGTAGGGGAACTATTGAGAGACAGACTTACACATTGTTGGTTTTGGTCCTTTTAATTAGATTTGTTGACAATAAGAAAAATATAATAATAATTATAATATAATAACATATAATTTTATAATTAAAATGGCAGCCCGTGCAGTTCCAAGATTCGCCACTAGAGGTTGAAAGAGATTTATTTTTCTTAACTTATTTTTAATTTGTCCAAATACATTAAAATCAACAACAACAAATCACAAAATATGAAAAATAAAAAATGTAAGAATTTGAATTGTTAACAAAACTACAGTAAATATTTGAAAATATAATTTATATAAATAAAAATTTGCTAAGAATTGAAATTTCAGTGTGGCTTTCTGACCTCCAGATGGCGCCGTTTCACCCCACACCTCATATAAAACAGCCAATATTTTAAATGTCACCTCTTCCAGCAGACTCCTGTTGTCCTCCAGCCTCCTCTGCTGCTCGTACAGAGCCAGAGACGCCGGGTCAGACAGACGCCTCACTTCCTGTCTCTCTGCCTCGTCCACGCTCGGTCTACCTGCTCCACCTGTCTGCTGCTGCTGGACGATCGGAGGCAGGAAACAGGTACTGACGGACAGAGAGAGAGAGAGTGAGGAGTTCATATTTCACTTCATCATGTTGTTATCTTGTCAAGCAGCATCTCAGTGCTGAGTGGCAGAACTAATGAACACACACACACACACACACACAAGCACACACACAAGCACACACACACACTCTTCCATGTAAACCAGTTTCCATTCAGATTTGTTTACAGTCGGATCTGATCACAGTAACGAATCCCTCTGCCAAGGTCGTGCTTCAGTGGAGAGTATCTCACACACACACATGCACACACACACACCTATATCAAATGGCAGACAGCAGCAATGTTTCCATCCAAGCTTTTATCTGGATAAATCCTTTATTTCTTTTTTATGCCTAACAATTCAAACAATCCATCATTAGTAGAAAAGCATCTCTTATATGACTTTATATATTTTATGGAGACTTATTAATTTTAAGTGAGAAATAATCAACGCAGTAACAGAATCTGGATCCATATCTGATCAGCACTGCCTAGTTTGACAGTTTGATCTGAGTTTGGTGCGTTGAGCTGGACGGACTCACTTAGAATGAGCTGTCAATCACAAGGTAGCCCCGCCCCTAAAGCATACCTTGCTTTATGGTCTGTTTGACTCTAAATGGGACCATCATTTACTAAATGAACATCATGCTGTATGGAAGAAGACTGAAACTAGAGACTGAGACCAGAAACTCATCAGGAAACTGTTTTCTGAGCTCATAAATCAACTGTAGATCGATCTCCATAAGACTCAATACTATTGGACTCCACAACACAAAATAACACAGACTTTATTAATGCCACTGCCTGTGCGAGGAGTCTCTCAGCCGTCCTGTTACCTGTGCTCTCTGCTGTCCGACTCCTCCCGAATCTGAGAGAGAAGCCGACCTCCCAACCTGCCCTGCAACACACACACACACACACACACACACAGGATAGAGTATCAGTTAATTACATGTCCTCTGAGGACTGACTGAAGTCTGGAAGAGGAGGACAGACAGTTTCCCTCCCGGCGATAGTTTCCGTGGTGACAGGAGACATCTGTCCGTCAGTCTCCGGGGCTGACAGACGACACCGCTGCACACACACACACACACACACACACTAACAGACAGCTGAGTAGAGATTAGTTACCTGTATCGGTTTAGGAACGTTACACATGTTTTTTTGTTCAGTTTGGATTAACAGTTTCTCCCTCAGAGATCCATAAAGCTCCAATCACATTAAAATGTTTCTGTGTTAGCGCCCCCTAGAGGCTGTAGTGTTAAATATGGCACGTGACATGAAAGTTAAGGACAGAACAATCAGCGTACTGATGATTTATATATTCTTAGAACCTAAAATGTAAAGTTTGCAACCAATGATTATCTTCATTATGGATTCATCGGCTGATTATTTTCTCCGTTAATCCATTGATCAGTGATTATCAAAATAATATATATATAAACGCTTGTGTACAGTAGTTTGAGAAACAGCTAATTAATGGTTTCAGCAGTAAACAGTTGGGTATTTAATTTATAATACAAAAATCATATTTTATTTAACTAAAGTTGTCAGATATGATATATATAATATAGATAAATGTAGTGAAGTAAGAAGAACAATATTTCCCTCTGAGATGTAGCGGAGTAAAAGTATAAAGTGGCACAAACACAAAATACTCAAGAACAAGTACATAGTAATGTTTACGGGGTTTTTCCTGTTTATTATTATTATTATTTAATAACAAAATATCCTGTGAATTCACACGATAAATAATCATAAAATTGCTGCTTATTTACATAAAAATACATTTGCAAATCTATTATTTTTATTTAATAGATTAAACTGTTAAATTCAAGTAGTTTTCGCAACAACAACGTTGAATAAATGTTTTTTATCAGTGTATATGCATTGGTAAAAAAATTTATCAGTGAAAACAGCAATAATTAATGTAATTTCACAGATAAGATTCAGATTAAAATAAGAGAGAGCCATGTTCACCTGTATTTATAGGTATTTCCACTGTTTTTAACATTAAAAAGACCAAAAATGACAACGATAAAAATATTTTATGTCAAATTAAGGCTAAAAACTATATTTTAAAATTAGAAAATCACTATACTTACGTATTTTACTGTATTTATTGGCGCCCTAGCTGCCGGACTATTACTGTTTTTGACTTAAGTACAATAAATGTGTTTTAATTTCCTTATATTCAATGAAGTCTGAAACATCCAACAGAGAATTATGACCTCAAATCTCCATCATGTTAGTTGTTTGACCAGAACTTCAACAACTGCTTCAATTCTCAAACTTTTCGGCACCTAAACTGGACAAATATAAGCGTCAATAATCGATTTAAAGGGCCACTGCAGGGGATTTAATGTTTTAGTTCAATACCTACAAATGCTTGAATGTAATATGTTTCCATTCTTGCTGAATATTTCCCAGAATGGCAAAAATGAATGTAAAATATACATAGTAAAATTTATAATAAAACATAACACAGGCCCTTTAAAAATGATAAAATAATGTTAATTTAAGGCCATTTTCTATGAATTCAGGGTGTAGTGGTGCAGTTTATTCATATATATATTTAATGGTATATTCAGTTTTTTTGATGAAATGAAGTTTCTTCATTTATGACATTTTTAAGAAACTAAAAGTTAAAAATGGCCACCATCCTTCCAACAGAGAATTATCTGAGAAAATTAATTTAATGAGAGAAAATAGGAAGTGTTGTTGAATGTAATGGACCTTTAGAGATAAACCTTTCAGTATCAAACAGGTTAATGACCATTAAAACAGATACTCACAGTATGGACGTCCATTGCCGGGTGTTTTCTGCTCTCCTGAAACGTTACCGTCCTCCCGGCAGCTGAGACGTTTGTCTCAGACACCTAATTAGTTCGGTGTTTCTGTTTCACCTCCTCCACCTGAATTAGTCATCAGTGTGTGTGTCTGTGT
>NW_023339674.1:731033-731348 GCF_004916995.1 Morone saxatilis
TTACTTTCAAATACAAACACTGTAAAATGTTCTATAATTAAAATACAGCGTTCAATACAGAGAATTTTAATTAAAAAAAGACTAAATGTGAAGTGTATTAAAGTAATTTCATTGTTTAAGGATCCATGTTGATTTCCTACAATAAGACAGATGCAATTTGATTTAAAAAAAAATTTATTAACTTGTTTTCATTTCACATAAAGCAGAGAAGTCAGGATTCAGTCACGTTCAGCTCACAGAAAAGATTCATTTGAACAGTTTCACACTCAGAAATAACTAATAACTTGTTTTTAATAAGTAACTTTAACATTTTTA
>NW_023339674.1:731511-731704 GCF_004916995.1 Morone saxatilis
ACAATTTTAACCTTTTTCTTGGAATTTTGAAAATAATCCCAAAATTTCTTCAACTTTATCATAAAAGTCACTTTTCAAACGTATTTATCTTTTAAAGGAACTGATTCACAACTTTTTTGGCGTTTGAACCTGTAAAGCCTTGTCAGATATTTACCTTTAAGAGTTTTTACAGGCCTAAAAAACATAAAAAAAA
>NW_023339674.1:731812-738259 GCF_004916995.1 Morone saxatilis
ATTATTTTAAGATAATGAGTCATTATTTTTGGATAATAAATAATTATTTTAAGATAATGAGTCATTATTTTGAGAAAGTTTCTCATTATAATGACTTACAGAATCCTTTTTCTCGTCATATTGGCAGAAATGAACTTCCATACCTTTTGATAATCGGTGCTTTAAGCAGCAAAGAAACAACTAAACTGCTTTAAAAGATTTCTGTACATCAATATTAAAGTAAATTACATGTCTGACTACTGAAAATGAATAATATTAAGGGCTGGATGTTAAATTGTCGGCTCACTTTCTCACAAAGCGAATAAAAGACAGTAAAAAGAAATTAAATATTGTGTATCTGATCTGACTGAACTTCCACTGGAAAACATTTATAAGATTACGCAGTAAAATCTATCAGCAAATGTGACTCATATCACAATAAAAATGCATTCGCAGCTTTAAAAAAAATACATAAAAGCAGAAGTCTGCGTCTATTTCTCTGATTGTCGTTTTTTTAATATAATAAGTGTCTACGAGTCTGTGCAGCGTCTGTAGAAGTGGAAGTGGTAGTCAGTGAAGAGCGCCCCCGCGAAGTGATGGTCAGTACTGCAGTCTGCTTGACCCTGAGGAGAGACACACGTTATATTATACACTGTAAAACTAAATCTGTAGGTTTTCAGGGTTTTTCTGTTTATTTTAGAGATTTATTTTACAGATTTTTTCCTGTATTTTTTTAAATACATGGAAATATTAAGTAAATTACAAACATATCCTGTGAATTTAGATGTCTGATGTCAAATAACGTGAAAAAACTGTAAATGATCATAAAATTACTGCTTATTTAAAGTTAATTTCCACATAAAAATACTATTTACTGTTTATTAAATAGATTAAATTGTTAAATTCAAGTTTAATACTATTAATAGTTTTAAAATATGTAACATTAGTGACATTAACAGTGAAAATATTTTTATTTTTTGTGTAATTTTACATGGATTTGTTTGTTAATTGACAGATGTTGTATAATTATGAAAGTTTTCACAACAGAAACATTGAATAAATGTTGTTTATCAGTGTATAAGCATTGGTAAACTGTCAAAATACAGTTTTTATCAGTGAAAACAGAGATTTGATGTTAATAATCAAATGATAATAATAAATGTTCCTTACAGCCACTGTGGAACGAAAGTGGTACGAGCTGTGATAAAGACGAGACACGTGAAGAGGCCATTCGTGTTCGCCCTGCAGAGACAGACAGACAGACAGACAGGCAGACAGGCAGACAGAAACACAAAGTCAGCTTCAGGTTTATTCAACGATTTACAATAATTAAATTATAGTTAATTTAGTTTTGGCCCATTAAATACATTTTAATGTTGATATTTCACTACTTTTCTCTGCAGAATGGTAAATATCCGAGTATATCTGCTGTATATTTGTATCACTGTGATATTCGTGAACTGTGATTAGCATGTTGTCGTCCCGACACGAGGGGGAAACCCTGCCACTCATCCATTATTCATCAGTGTTTCCCAACACTTCCTGCATTATTAACTGTGATGGTAACTGAGTTGGTGGACTGGAACCTCAGTGACCCTAAAACCAACTCACAATCCAATTTACCTCAATGAGTTCACAGCTCAGGGCGGGAAATTACACAAACACTCTGTTTACAGGGAGCCGCCAGGTTGCCTTCGATAAGTGTATTTACTAGAGAGGAAATTTTAATTGTTGTTTACTTGAGAAAGTCCATTTTCTGCCAATTTATACTTCTACTTATGCATTATTTTAGAGGGAAATATTGTACTTTGTGTTTCTTTTATATATTTTCTTAACACCACTTTAAATTGCCTTAATTCCCCGAATTGATTCAATTACAATTTGATTTGATTTAAGTGATTGAAGTGTTTAGTGCAGCAGTCACAGGTCAGATTATCCGAGCTAAATTGTCAATAAACAGCCTGACCAATGAGGAATTATTGATTTGATTCAATTTGAAATACTTTTTTATAATAAATAAGGTTGAAGTCAGGTGGCAAAAGTACTTTACTCGAGTTGAAGTGTAAAAGTACAGGCTGAAATTAAATAAAGGTAAAAAGTACTTACTCTGTGCAAAGCTAACTGGAACTTCAACTTTTATTACGTCTTTTAAGCCGATTTTGGCATTTTAAAAACTGCAGTAAAATGTTGGTTGGTGCGATACAAACAAATGAGCCTTAAAATAACTGCTAACGGTGCCTCATTATGAACCATAACCAGTTTTACATTGTGAATGTTAGAAATAAAGCTGTGATAGCCTAAAGTGTATTCAAAATCTATTATTTACCTGTGTGTTTGAAGGGTAGCTGGTTCCAGTGACAGTGTTTATATCCAGCAGAGCAGAGCAGGACGCTGACTCATCAAAACTACACAGGTGAACCACCAGCAGCTCGGTGGAGCTACGAAGAAATAAAAATAAATACATCGGAAAATTTTTAATTTCCTGTCACGTCTTTAGTTTCATCTTCTTAATCACCTCAGTTGACACAAACTGTTAACTAGCTGACAACCCAGCAGCCTAGAAGACACACTGACACACTGTTAACTAAGTTTTACATTGTGAACACACCAATTCAACACACATTTAAGATAATGTTGTTTTTTTACAGACAATCAGGACTTACTTCATGATTAAAGTGACTCTCATGTTGACTGGAACAAACGGGCTGATGGGAACTCTGTAGGCGAATCTACCTGGTCTGAAGGAAACAAGACGGGGTGACGAGAGACTGAATCAAAACTGTTTTTTTTTAACAAGCTTTCATGAGATATAATATAGTAATGATGGTTTCTTTACTGACCCACATTCGTCTCTCAGGCAGTATTTTCTGTCAATCACCTGCTGGTTCTCTTTGATCATAAAAGACTGGATGGTGGTGTTTGTCCCTGATGGAGAGAGAATAATAGAAGATATATGTAAAATATAGTCTCTAAAATGTTAAATAAAATTCAGCTGACTCCAACTGAAGCTCTTATAGTGAATGACATATTCAAAGCTACAAAGTCCTATTAATTTAAAGAGTTAAAGCTGTAATCTGTAACATGTCCTCATTAAACAGTGTATAAGTTCTGGCTCTATGTTCTGTATGTAGTTGGGTTCTTCCATTATCCCAAATGTTTCCAACAATGTTCAAACTCAGAGAAATCTGTCATTTTATTCAGGTAACGCTGCGTTTCACCGGTCGCCTGTCGATGGCGTCATATCCCCTTTGTGCCTGCGTCAGCGTTTGTGGTTGTCTGCCAGAAGCTGTCATTACACTTGACTGTTTATTCGTCTGAAGGCCCAATTGTACCCATCCACTTTTTAGATTTTCTTGGGTGCTTTTTTAAACTCTAGATTTTGAACCGATGGTATAACTGGTTGAACTCATTCTTTTGTAAGTCTCATTTTTCAGATGAACCTCTTTTGGACATTTTCTGGAATTTCTTTTATGCAAGGTTTACGCAAAAGAGTATGCATCAAAGGAACTTAAGGCTTTGATTTAATTACCTGGTATCAATTAGTCCAACTGACTGAGTGCGAGAGGAAGGAATGAGCGAGTTATTCATTTTTATTTTCAGATATGTGTTGGGAGGACTTGCATCATCTGTAAAGACAACTTGGGAGCTCCAGTCTGCATGGGTCTTTTATGTTAATATTGTGGTCTATACTCGAGCAAGTCATTGTCTTGGTATTTTGGATATCATTTTAGCCACAAGGCCTAACAGAACAGACCTTATTAATGTCAAATTATAGATTAGTCTAGTGTATCCGTGTATGTATTTAGGCTCCTGAATATCACACAGAGTGGTTAAGGCCAAGAAGCGAACAACGCGCGCGCCTCTCGCCCCCCCCCCTTTAGAATATCTTGGGTCACAGAAAGAAAATCTTAAATGCCGTTTCAAGAAACAACAACACTCAGCGATGAAATCTGTGATTGTCGTTAAGCACAGATCTGATGGTCTCCAATTGTGTTAGAAAACTGTAAGTACAAGTTCCTTTTGTACCCAGAATCCTGCGGATGCACTGACGTTGTGTCCGTGCACTGGCATGTCCAGGGGCCTCAGTGGACGAGTTGTATAGCACACTCGGAATTCAGAATGCTTCTCAATAGGTGATCTCGGGGTGCTTCACCACTCCATCCACCTCAACAGATTTCATTGTTTTTTAAGTTTTTTGCAGCTAACAAATTTTTGATGTTCAGTAACACTGGATTGATCATCGCTATATACACAAACACTTAAATTTATGCCACATCGCTATGAGTCCATAGAGGTGTTGTCAAACAACTGAATTCAAACTCTACCAGCACACAAGGATCGTTCGGTTGATAGAAGCAGGAAGTTAAAGCTTACACTCGGCTAGCCACTGCAGGGTCAAGAGGTACTCGTACAGTCTCACTTCTATTACAGCTCGCGCGATCCTACTCAAGCAGTCTTTTCATACCTAGCCCTATGACTTGTTGTAAGGCACATTGACCAACATATGCATCTTTGAATGTTCCATATACTGATGCTGTGTTAAACGACTTAATCGCCTAGATGTTTAGACCCATGCGCCAACATAAATACAGTCGGATATGTTTTGGTCGGACGCGGTATGCATGGTGTGTATACAGATGCAAAGAGCTAGGGATTTGCTGCATTGGTCGATGACGCTGTGGTTACCGGCTAAAGTGGTGGGGAACATCTCCTTGCTTCGAGCGGCTTGTTGTTGTGTCTAGTAGGAGGGGGGACAGTGGACCCCAGCGGGGTAGCCTGTCTTTGGCTAGTGGCCCATGCCTCAGGAGCTGCCAGCAGCCACCCTCTCGAGACGCACTGCCAGTTAGGTGCTCCTGCGCTGCAGGTCCAACAGAAAAGTGCTGACCACAGTGGAGGAGCTGGTGCCGCTCTCAGCTTGTGAGCCGAGGACAGGGACGTCGGTATGTTCATGATTTATCATGGTGGTCTAGTCAGGATGTGGTAATAAAACTTACAACGACTTAGAGAGGATAAGCTCGAAGATCATTAATAGTAAAGAGTATCTCAATAGCAACTCACCTTGTATGACATACCAAAATTATCTGTTATAAACTTTTTCATGGGAACACGCTCACTATCATATCCATATGGCTTTCAAAAGAAGTTATGGATTAGTACTTGTGGCTGTCTCAAAGTCTCTAGCTGTATTACATGTGCTCTATACTTTATGATTGGACTCTAGTTACTAGTTACTACGGTAATTGCCTGTGCTACTCCGAAGATTACTGGCACGAGTCATAAGACTCTATTTGCCTGTACCACACTACAATATGAACAATGCAGGGAAGAATAGTACTTGTGATAATACCAGAAATCTTGAGATCAATGTGTGAAAGAATGTAGAAAAATGTGACATGAAGCAATAAAAAGCTATCTTTGGGTTGCAGGTTTTAGGTTTACCTTGTGTGCTCCAGCGAGATTTATAGCTGGCGGCCTCTGCGGGGCATGAATGGTTACACACGGCTGGGGTTGGACCTAGGTACACGCCCTGCGTTCTAGATCAAGAGGTTCAAATGGAAGCAACATTCTCCATGTAAATCAGAAACAAAACAAATAGCAGATGCCGGTTGGCAGCGCGGACAACCACAAACAGAATCACTAGAAGTTGGTGTCGCTGTAGAATGAATGTAAACTAATTAGTAAATTAAAGAAGCTTCTATTATTTGGATAAACATGAAAAAGGCCCCATTAAAAAAAGGTTATACCCAGTATCTTTGCTCTATCAGGGTTTTACTGACTTAATCTTGCTCCATGTCGCTCGGGTTAGCCATTGGCAGTCGCTGAAGACCTGCTGCTATGTCTCCCCCCCAACACCCCAGTAATGCGACCTTACTAGGTGTGCTATGGCATAACCTCAGGGAACATGACTGCACACCTCTCAGCGTGCACAAGACGTAGGATATAGACAGACGGTGGAATATACTCTGTCAAAGAATGGCACACCCGCTTCAGATTGTGTTGTGGAGTCTTAGTTGGGTTAAGTAGTAAGCGTGGTTCGCTTGTATGTGTAGACCAGGTAGGTTAATCCTGTGAGCCCGTATATCTGTTTTTATAATTATGGCTGTAGTGTAGAGAGAGAGAAGCTCTAGAGTGTAGGGTTTTATCCTCGAGTTAAGGTTGCGTCTAAATAGAGTACATCGCTTATGTTATAATCTTCACTGGCTTGAGATTTATGTGATGTCGATGCTCGGTATTGATTGTTTGGTTCTTTGAGAGTATAGAATATAGATGAGGGTTTTGTTTTGAGAGATGATATACATCTAAATAAAAAGTTTGATGATTTAATGAGACGCGTGTTGCCAGCAAACCTGATGCCATGTGGAGTGAGAGGCTATTCTTGATCAGTCGCACGATCTCTTGTTACAAGTATTTGGTGACGATTAATGCGCCTAGATTAATCCGATGCGCGGATGTGCTGCAGATGAGTCG
>NW_023339674.1:738359-741114 GCF_004916995.1 Morone saxatilis
TAGAGTTAAAAAGCACCAAGATCTAAACAGTGGATGGTAGAAATGTGGCTTCAGACTGGATAAACAGTCAATGTATGACAGCTTCTGGCAGACAACCACAACACTGACGCTGTCTGCATTGACAACCTCACTTTTTCACGCAGTCTTAGTGTGTCCTTGTGTCCCATAATCAATTATGCACATCAGATGTTTAATGGTCCATTCAGGCATCATGTTACCTTGCTGTAATAATCAGGTATTTGCCTTCAGGTGATCATTGGTCACTGATTAATGCATTAAGAACTGAACTGTTCCTGAGCTGTGGATTGTTGGTGTGTGAGCAGAAGTTTGAGTTTGCTGAGGTCATATAAAGCTCAATCATCTCTGTATTTGACCTGCTCTCTCCTCAAGCCAGCATTAACCAGACCAGAAATATTATATAACCAGACTCTACACCGGCGTCGACTCGTCTATTCTATTTTCAGTTAACACAGACAAGCAGATGCTATTTTATGCTTGTGATTTCAAATTATAGGCTCAGCTTGAAGAAAATACACAGCTTTTATTATCACTTTAACGCTGAGGTAATGAAGCCTTCAAGCTGCAGCCTCGAGGTTCTTAAAATTATTTTCATCAGATGTTCCTCACTTTTCTGTTGTTGTAAATCATTTTTGGTCCAGTGCTGTGAGTGGACAGTCTTAGACATTTCTATAAAAAAATTAATTTCCTCCAATCATAGGAGGGCGGCCCACCTCCCCCATCCTCCTCCAGCCTTCTCCAGCCTCCCCCAGCCTCCTCCAGCCTCCGCTCTGAGTGGGAGTCTGTGAAACTGCTGTGCTCATTTTCAAAGGTATACTGAGATGCATCATTCACAGGAGGTTATGCTAGCTCCAGACTGCAATCTTTACCTTGATTCCACACTGACAGTCCCCCCACAGACACACATACATCCCAGAGAGTTAGCCTCTCTGAGCCTCTTAGCTCAGCTACAAACTAGTAGCACACAGAAACTTTTACAAACGACGTGAATGTGCTTCTAGTGACTGTAAAGGCTCCAGCGGACTTTGAGGCTGACAGCAGCTGCTCTAAGCTTATTCAGTATCAGTATGTGTGTATCCCTATATAAAAGAGTATTTTTCCCACAGTGATATTTCTGCTTCCACTGCTGTAAAACATTGTTATTATCTGAGCCAAAACATCACAGTGAGTTATTGATTATTTTTAAAAGTGGTGTTTGGTAATATGAGCCATGGATGGGGGTCGGCGTTGACGCTTATTAATAATAAATGCTTCTGACTGTTGACTGGATTTTAGTGGAAACATCTGCAGGGTAATAATAATGGCCACATGCTTACACTAAACCAGTGTGTTTGTGTTTGGATGTACATTTTGCAGCTTTTTACATTGAAATTATCACGTTTCTGTTAGATTAGCATTACAGCAGCGTGACGTTTGCTGCATGTTTCTGGCCGCGCTGTTGAAAACACAGTCCAGCTCCCTCTGACAGCCTCTTGGCCTCGTAAACGTGGCGCACATTCTGAGATTCTCATCGACAGCTCGTACAGAAACGGCCAAGTTAATTAGACAGTTACAACAGAGGAAGGGCACGCAGGTCCTGGATCTGATCCGAGAGAGTGAGGAGGCCTCATTCTGCACAGACAAAGAGAAAGTACCTCCAAATCTCCTGTTGAATTCTGAATAACATGAAGTGGCTCCAGGCAAGATTATGTAAAGAAGCACCTGTCTTTATCAGAACCACAGAACTAGTAGCGCTGCAACAGAGAAAGTTGTTCGACATAACGAGTTTGTCAGATGTTCTAGATTTACTCAAATGAGTTTCTGATGTGGGGCGTGGTTTCTCAAATCTTCTCCACCACAAGGATCAAAACTCCTAGGTGAAATGTGAAACTGACAGAAGTCGCTCCGTCCAGAGAAAGCCAGACTCATCCCCTCTGATCCTTTTGGTGTTAGCTGATCAGAGAACAGCTGGGTTGCTAATAATGAGAGTGATCTCAGGATTTCTTGGTTTGGGAGTTTGAGAGTTTCACACATTTGACTGCAGCTGCAGTGGTTGTAAATACAACCTCCCACAGACCAGAACAAACACTGAGGTTTGAACTCCTAAATAAAAAAGTGCCAATTAGACTTCAGTCGCACCAGTACTCAGTGCCAGTGAGCACTGGCCCCTTTCAGACACATACCTCATTCTAAGGTAACGAAAACACAACCATTCTTATTTCCAGGTGATTATACACTAATGAATTCAAACATATGAATACCTCTGAGTTTTCGGGATTGTTGCAGCTTAATATGTCTGATTTTCTCAAATATTTTAGGCTTTTTTTTGCAATGAATTTGCATAAGAAGGTAAAATTAAATAAAAATTAAAGGCAACTTGTTCCGGTGAGAATAAACAGTTTATAGCGTAAATGAATTGAGGTGATTGGAAAGAATTGCCATGTTAAGCAGAATTCACATGAATTGGTTGAATTTGCTTAAATTGTTGTGATCATAACTTTGTGGAGAGACTGTTTAATGTTCCATAATGTTGTAGGTTGAAAACTGTGTCAATTGTGTGAGGTTAGGTAACTTTTTTTAATTTCACAGTTCTTTGTAGTAAAAGTCTAGATTTACCTGCATGTGCAGCTTTATTATTTAGTTTTTAGTCTGAAGTTGAAGGTTTCAATATCATCCAACTGCAGCCACAAATGGGCGTTCTCGTGCTGGTGGGGGTTCCTGTTTTCGCTGACTGGAACGCCCCCTTCTTCTTCGCCTT
>NW_023339674.1:741214-758535 GCF_004916995.1 Morone saxatilis
GGTTCGGTGTGTGTCCCGTGCCGTGCCATGATTTGATATTGTGATAGTAAATAAATCACATATGACATGTTAATTCCATCCAATTATACTATTATTATGTAAACATTTTGTCTAGTGCAGTCGAGGAAACTCAACAGTTCCTGTAGATGTTTCAAAATAAAAGCCTTACAGGGAATTGAAGGGATTTTGTCTTGTAGTACCGGCAAAAAGCAGCAGTAAAATAAAATGTTTGGAGATGAGAAAGCAAACGTCTTTGGAAGAGTATTGTCTCAAATAAAGGCCTGTACCAGTGAGGTCTCTTAGGTTCAACTTAAATGAGGGTTTTTTTCCAGAATGTGCACAGACTGTACACTCTCCAGAAGGCCACACCCTCCTGTTTGGAGAAGCACTGAAGAGGAATTTCATGGACGTTGATCCAGACCTCGGACCGCTGCGGCCCCCCTTTGATCCTGAGCTCCGTCCAGCAGCCTGAATGTGCTGCTTGTCTGTTCGAATCTGCTCAATACAGCTGCACTGTTTGTATTTTCAACTGTGTTTCTATGGAGTGATAATAGACTCAGTTAATGTGGTTTTCTAACAAAGTGTGTGTGTGTGTGTGACCTGCAGGCAGAAATGTAAAGCAGCCCGGTGTGGGGTTTTTTTTGTTCAAGGAGATTAGTGTCTAGCTTCATACCTAGTTTTACCTGCTGGAAGCCTGCTCCAACTTGTCACATACACACCTGGAGGGGGAGGAGGGGATGCATAAACACACACACACACACACACACACACACACACACTCATATATGGGTGCCTTTCTTGTGCTCCACCCTGACTTCAAAAAATACCAGAGGCAAATAGCCAATTGACAGTTCAGTGACTGTTTTACAAGCAATTGCAGGAAGACGTTGGTGTGGTTTGAGCACATGCTGACACACACACACACACACCTAGAGAAGCGTCTGTTTTGGAGCATGCTGAAACAGATCAGTCTTTCATGCTGAACCAGGCGGTCTGTGTGTACCTTTGCTCCCCACTGGTGTTTACCTCCTCTCTCTCTCTGCTGCTGCCCTCTGCCACGTCAAATGACTGCCTGGGCGCTTGGCTCGCTCCTCCGGGAGACTCGCGGCCAAACAGCCTGACTGTGGTCACTCTGCTCCGGGTCTGAGGAGTCAGAAACTATACTGGCTGGAAGATTCCTACCGGCTCGCTGCTCCGCTTCCCTGGCTGGGATTTCGGCCGCGTCTGAGCTCGGATGTGTTCAGGTCTGTGAGGACCCCGACTCACCTGAGGAGATACTGGGAGAGCTGCTGTTGGAGCAGCTGGAATCTCATTTGTGTTTGTGCAGCTGAAAAATGAGTGGATATCTTTATAGAGGAAGGTAAGGCTTTTTGGATTGTAGCAGCTGTTGTGATGAGTCATGGGGGTCGGTGTGGTGTTTGTGGTTTTCTTTGCATGTGTGGGTGTGCATTCATAACTGTAATGTGAATAGAAAAGCCTCTCCTCTGCACTGAATGCAGATAAATAAGTAAAAAAGAAGTATGCCTTGCCTTCCACTGAAGAGAGGACCTTTGTGCTGCTGTTACATAATGAGGTCTGGACTCCCAGAAGTGGTGTTCCTGGATGATAGGCAGCTATTGGCTGAGCTAATTTCAGTCATTTCAAAGCAAACACCTGGATTATCTGTGTTCACTACTGTCATTTCAGACACAGCAGTGGGTCCATTATGCGTTGTTTAATATGTTTAGGTACTGTCTTTGACTCCACACTGTCAGACACTATCATATGTATTCTGTATCATCCATTTACAGCTCTTTGTGGAGGCTGTATGATGTTTACACTAAGAAATATTGAAATGTAAGACTTTTTATGGATGCATCATTCCATCAGATGGAAATATTCTAGCTCAGTGGTTCCCAACCTCATCATTAAGTACGTGACTTTATGGATATTTCACATTATATAAACTGTACAATGAACCCAGAATTCTGAGCAGATTATTTTCTGTGAATATTACATCAGAGATGAGTTTTCCTGATATTTTTAGGAACTTTTCTGTCTTTATTATGTTTTGTTTTTTAACTTTTAGGATTATTTTTTGACAAATTCAGTGTTTTCTTCTCCCTAACACTCGGCCAAACAAGGCTGTTTATCAGACAGTAAATTCTCTGTGACTATAGCTTGTGTTCAGGTCTTTAAAGTTTAAATCTTAAGACTTAAAATATGACATAAAAATAACAATTTTATCTAGTTTTCTTCACAGAAATGAATGAAATGCTGAGATATCGACCTACTGTGTATAATTTAAAAAGTTTATTTATTACACCCCTTAAAATCAAGAAGGCCTTGAGACCCCCAACTTAGGAACCACTGTTCTACATCCTGCTTTCTCAACTGGTGGGTTGCAACCTGTTCTAACTGGGTCTTGGACTGTGTGGTAAAAAGAAATAATGTATTTAATGCTTTAGCTATCTGATCCTTGACTTTTATTTTGAAATAAAAGCTTCCACAAATGTATGTTAAGTAGGTTTTGTAGGCCTTACCTATTACCTCCCAGGGATGTAAATATGTGTGTATATATTAAGGTAAAAGGTCATGATGACATAGTGTATGTGTTTACTAACCCAGTGGTTATCAACCTGGGGTTGGGAGAACCATTAGGGGTCACCTTCTTGATTTTAAGGGATGTAAGGAAACTTAAATATACACAGTAGGCCGATATCTCAGTGTCTGGTTCACTTCTGTGAGGAAAAGTAAATTGTCTAATAGAACAATGGTCAAGTTCCAGGGACAAGAAAACACTAAAAAGAAGCCTATTAAATCTGTATGATTCTTAAACAAAATTAAAAAAAACATAACACAGGCAGAGAATTGTATAAAAAGTTCCCTAAACAGGAAATAATCTGTTTGAAATTCAAACTTAAATTCAAATTTACACAAACTTCTTGCAGTAACTGAGTTCTGATTGGGTTCATTGTACAGTTTTAGTTGAGTCGTCAGTTTACTAAATGAAAAGGGGTTTGTTCCTTTAAGGTTGGGAAACACTGTAGTAGCCTATTTGAAAAGTAAATTTGTTTGGTTTGAATGGTGTGTAACATTTAGGAGGATCTATTGTCAGAAATATAATATAATATTTATAGGGATGTTTTCATTATAATGTGTATAATCACCTGAAAATAAGAGTTGTCTGCCATGTTTCTACACTACAACATACAAACCAAACACTGACTCTAGATTGGGAGCTTTGTGCCACCAAAGTTTCTCCTGCACGCTTGGAAGTTGCTCGATGCCACTAAATACACACTGGTCCTGCAAGAAGATCTATTCACACCCCCAATATTGAACTGATTTATCGCCCATATCTACATACAGTTTCAGTGAATACAGATACAGATGCTGTGTCAATGTGTAATAAAATGCACTTTAATGGGACCTTTAAGGTTAAATTAAGGGGTTTAAGCTCTCTGTCTGCTCAATGTGTGGCAGTTATGGCTCTCAGACACCCCGGCCTGCAGTGGGTTAGGAGTGTGTTGCGCCTCGCAAGCGTTCGTTGCATCAGTTAGTGGAGATGTTAGTTAACAGGGAGGAGATTCACAGAGGTTTGATGACGAGCGACGACACATAAGAGCACAAATGTTGTTCTCACAGCTGCTGGAGGCCTTTACTGTCGTCTACTCAGCTTCTATCGTCACCCAGGACACATCTTCTGCCACCCTCTGCTCCTCCAGCTGTCACCACCAAGTCTCATTAGTTCAGGCACTGAGGTCCTCACACACACACACACACACACCTGGGTGGTCAAGATGTTACACTCATTGCACTGAAAGCCTTTGATTCCTGTGTCATTCAGAGACAATTTAGGCTCATTACATTCTCACCCTGACTTGAAGGTCCCCAGTCTGCCTGATCTTCACTTTAGTTAATAAGAGGTCTTTTCACAGCTCGGTGAGATTTGCTTTGACTCAGTCTCGCTCATTGATTATTCATGAAATACTCAGAGGATGTGCTAATGGGAGGATATCCAGCCCACGTTCTCTGATCCTAAAATAAGTCCTCCTCACGAACAACTTTAAGCCACTTTGAGAGTGAACCTCAGAAGCCAAAACAGTCTTTTTTTACTCTCTTAGGTAAGAATGTATTACAGGAGAACCACAACACGTCACTTTTACCAACCAGTGGAGCCTTTTCATTAAGCTAACTAACAATTAATGTGAGTCAGATACTCTCTGAAAGCCTCTGAGGGTTTCATTTGTGAGCACTGACCAGTTGGTGGAAGGGTTTCACGGATTCTTCCACTCTCCGTCTTTGTTTAGTGTCTCTCAGCTGCTGAGTGATGGCTGTGTGACCTGAAGCATGCGCTGACTCAGTTTCCACCACCAGCGTGTGAGTGTGTCTGCTGTCTCTGACATGTCAGTGGGAAGCTCCCTCCCACCCTCCTTCAGCTCTGCTCATCCTACACTATTTTTGACCCTCTTTGAGAATTTACCACACTTTCAGTGACATGTGGGGCAGACAGGACACAGACAGGTAGGGCAAAGGTGGGAACATAGGTAATTACCTTAAATCTGGAGACAGGTTTTAGTGGAGGGTTAAGGAACAGCATGTGGCTGCTGGAGTAGACTCTGAGGGGAACTGGGCTGATGGATGTCTCTTGTTTCAGGCACTGTGGTGCAGAGAAACGGGCCCGGCCGAAGAGCATCGGACCTATGATGGGTAAGTCCTTTTCTTCGTTTAAAATTCTCTAATCAAGGTGTCTCGTTTACTGGTTTATTTTTCCAGGAAAAACATACAAACATCTCATTAGTTTTAGCACCCGATCCTGATACAAGCTCCTGTGTTGTTGACTAATGAGCTGTTTGTAGGAGCAACAGTTAGTTGGCCCTATGAGTCTATGAATGACTGAGTGTCTTAGTAACAGCCACCACCCCTTTAATGGGTGTATGTGTGTGTGTGTGTTCTCGGGTCTTAATTTTACAGGTTGTGTAATCGCTGTATATTTTCCTAGGACATTTCCTTGAAAGAACTCTGTAATTTGGTGCTAATGATATAAAATATAGAGAATATTCTGAGAAAACAAGTACAGATCTACCAAGAAATATATAAAGTTAGTTATTTGATCTCCGTAAAAACTCGTAATGACTGTAAAAACTGACAGACAGCAAGTAAATGTTAGTATTTTATTCATCTAACCTGCTGTTCACTGACTAAAAGACTGTAGAGGAAGTGTCCCAATAATTAATTACGTGGTCCTTTACAGGAACCTTTTTTCTCGAGTTTGTGGCCAGCGTAGTTTCTCCTACACTCTTGGAAGGCTGAGCTGTATTCAGTTGGTTACAATTGGCAGTTTCATTGCTACCACAACCACTAAATCCTACACAATGGACATTTAAGTACAGATCTGGAGTCAGGATGTGGTTAGCCTAGCTTAGCATTAAGACTGGAAGCAGGGGGAAACAGTTTCGACCTGTTTTAAGTTAAAAATACACCTACCAACACCTGCAAATCTCACTGCTGTTTTGTACAGCAACAGACAAAGGGGGCGGGGTTACAGCAAAATCACCTGGCACAGCTTTAAGGCAGTGCGACTGCGATGCAGTTTGGCTCCGTCATACGTGCATCTTCAAAACCCACTGAGAGCTTTTCAGAAGTGCAGCGTATTCAGTGTCTTTTGTCTCCACCACTTTGTTGACTTGTGTATTTTGTCCTTGAAAAGGGAACCAAAAGGAGTGTTTCTCCACTTCCAAGATGAACTTCTTGTCATTTGTGGTGTCAAATCTCCGCAGACAGATTGACCTCTGGCCTGGTGCTGCAATGTTTATCTAGCATGAAATTCTCTTGATTCTCCATGCAGATCGGAGAATACGCCATAGCAACTCTTTTTTGAGAAACAACAGTGTAACCATCGGCCCAATCCTTCTCCTGCCACAGTGTGGGTTGCCAGATACCAGATTTGGCTTTGGTTTTTTTACGGGGATGATGGCACCAGATATGGCAACCTTGCTGGATGCTGCACCGACTGTTCAACGAGAAAGAGTTCCAGCACGTAGCTCCGTCTAAAACCACAGCTTGTCATTTTTACATTTCTTAAAGTTAAACAGGCGAGATACAACATGTTAATAATCAGTGAGGTGTTGGACGGTGTATTTTTGAGATTTTGACAAAGCCAGACTAGCCTTTCCCCCCTGCTTCCAGTCTCTATGCTAAGCTAATCTTCTCCAGCTCCATATTTAACACAGACATGTGAAACATATCTGAGCATCTCACTCAAATATGTTTCTTAAAATGTTAAACTTTTCATTAAAGACGTGATTTGCTTGGGATTAGGGTTTGTACCAAGAGAACACATGATATCAATGAGGGTCCTCACAAGTACAGTAACAGAACATATTTGTGTGTGTTTGCGCGGTTGTACCAGTGCGTCATTCATATCAGTGTTGTGTAATATTTTGCACCCTGGCTCGCTCCAGGCGCTGCAGCAGTTAACGTCCCAGGCCTCCATTCAGAATACCTTCTACCTTTATGCTACAGAGCAGCTTTTTAATAATATTTAATGTGCCGCAATTTTAAGGAACCGTCAGAAATCTGCGCGCTGCCAAAGCCGTGTTGATTACACCCCTCGGGATCTGGCACTTCACGGCCCCCCACCACCACCCGTATACTGCCGCGAACCTATTGGCCCCGCTTCTACAGGAATAAAACACGAACTATTGTACAAATCCCTCCTGTGTGGAGTTTTCTGGGAACGCTCCTGGCCTTTTAGAGAGGATAAGTTTGGCTTTGAGACGTCTTAAGACCTCTGGAAGTGTTTCAGCTGGACGGGAACATACCATGTCGGTTCTCTGTGTGTGTGTGTGTGTGTGTGTGTGTGTGTGTGTGTGTGTGTGGACACGGCCCATATATCCAGGTTTAATAGGGTTATAATGAGGCGAGGGTTGATCAGGACGTCTCAGAGATGCTGCTCAGAAAGCCCTGAGGTGTTTAGACTTCAGCTCTGTTCTGTTAGACTGATGATTCTCAGTAACAGTGGAACATTTTAATGTACATAGTCGGGATTTATGAGGATTTTTAAACAGTGCTGTTCACAGATGAAATGCATTTATTTGCATTAAACACAGTCCACTAGACAAACCCGTTTTGTAAGTGCTGCTGATCTTCCGTTAAGAAAAAAATTTGGCAAAACAGTCTCTTCTCAAGGTTCACCTGTCTGCTTCTTCTGGAACCTTCAACCATATCAGACGGTCTTCTTTAAAGGTCCACTGTGTAGCATTTAAGTTTATACCAAACACTGAGACTAGATAGGGCCTTCTGTGTTTTTTGGCAGTTTCAAAGCCACCATGGTTTGTCCTACACACTTAGAAGACTGAGTGGTATTCAGTTGGTTGCAATCTGCAATAATAACAATGTCTGTTGGACAAACCAAGATGTCCAGGCTCTTACTGGTATTTGTGGACAGGACATCCAGGTAGAAAAACAAGGAAAATGGTGATAGAACATGCAGCCAACACGATGAAACAAGATTAAAGTCGGTTCACACTGCCTGCGTCTGCAGTGCGTCTGTGCTTTTTATTTCCATGTTAACAGATCAGAGCAATCACATTGCCTCAGAGCAGCGACACTTCATCGGAGAGTCGAGGTCTTGTCTATAGAAAATAGTACCAACAACAGTCACACCTTTCCCTCTGTTTCACTGTCTATATCTGTACAATATGTCACAGACAGACAAACATATAACTGTATTTTTTTAACTCAACACCTCTGGTATTTGTTTGAGATTAAAAGCTCTCGGGCGTTTGTGTGGACAGAATCCATTCATATATTACCAGCCTTTTATTGTGCTGTATTTATCAAAGGCAAACTCAGTATAGAGGGATCAGGCTGGCAGCAGCAGCAGAAACTCTCTCTAAGTGAACAAACCTCAAGAACAACTGAGGAAATTAAGGATCAGAATAAGCACAGTGGACCAACTGAGCAGCTTGTGCTGGCTCCAGGAGGACCTGGGTTTCCTGCTGGTGTATAAACTTTTATTTCTGTTCATGTAAACTTAAAAGAAAAGTTTTTCCATTGTTCTCTGACACACCATCACTTACCTACCAAACAGCACTTAATAATAAGAGAGACAGTTCTGCTGTTCCCTTTTTAAAGACATGTAAGGTTTTTAAACATTAACAAGATACAGATTGTTGAGTGGAAAAGGACTATTGAGAAATTCTCACTACCCACCCTTCAGGGGTTCAGTAAAGTAGAGCAGGTTGTCCAGTAATCAGAAGGTTGATGTCAAATTGTCCTTAGATACTGAACCCCAAATTTCTGTGCTATTGGGGTACGAATGTGTGTGAACGTGACATGTAGTGTAATGTGCTCTGGGAGTTTGGAAGACTAGAAAGTCCCTTTATAAGTGCCGTCCATTTACTTGGTCTTCCTTCATTGCTCCACCTGTTTACTTTTTAAGATATGTTTGATTTATTGATTTACATCTTGTTACTCTCTGTGCAGATTACTCATGTGATGAGACAGACAAAGGTCCACCGGTACAGATGCACAGCCTCAGAGAGTTTGAACAGGTAAGTGCTCTGATACAAGCTGTATGATAAAAGTTTGATGCTGCAGTTGTGGTGAGAATGAGAGCCGGCTAAATATAAACAGATCTGCAAGTGTCACTGGAAAAAGAGCAGGAGAGACGAGGCTCCGCTAGCGTTAGAGTAGTGCTGTGTGCCAGAGGTGTCCAGGCTTGTCTCGGCTCTGTGGTAATGACTATGTAGGTGTGTTTGGGAAGATGATGTGGCAACTGAAACTCTACATGAGTCAAAGAGTTTCCTCCACAGTCCTTGTTATTCTCTCTCTCATACATGCTGTAACACTGTTTGTCTCATCATATACACACTCACATCGATAATGAGGATGTTGCAACTGCGTTTTTTTACACTTTGCCCCTGGTCCTGATCCAGATCATTAAAAATCAATGTCTGCCAAGACTAAATATCTGACATATATTTCTCACATAAATACATCTGCACAGTGCACACTTAGATCTGTATTATGTGTTTTACAGCTGAAGAGCTCTGCATTAAGAATGATCTATATGAATCTACAGATGCAGCTTAACAAATTTCGGATTCTGATTTCAACCAACGGCAACTTTAGAGATGAAATGTTCCTGAAATAGATGGAAGTTATGCTTTTTGAATCCAGTTTGTCTCTTCAAGTTGTTACTAACACATTGTTCTGTTATTTGACAACTGCATTAAGAGCTTGTGACTTTATTTTGAAGGCCAAGGATTACTGTTTCCTGTAGTTACTTTATGTAATGTTACGATCACATTACTGTCATCAGAAAAAGAGAGAGATGTCAATGATGACATCTGTGTTGTGTTATTGGAAAGGTTTACCCTGCTGCTCATGTGACTGCGCTACATTATGGCTGTAATTGGATCATTAAGTTGTTTCCTAACAGCCTTTAAAAAAGTAGAAAAAAAGAATAATTAAGCATTTTCTGCAGTTTTGTTGTCTTAGTGTACAATAGAAATAACCAAAATGTACAAAACACACTCCATACCGCTGTCTGTAAGTCTGGCCACAAGTCACACAAAGAGAATCCAACATAAAAAAAATGAATAAATAGATGAATCTCACATATACAGAGATATTTTTAGAAGTTGGAATCAAACATTTTATATGAGGAGCCACACAGATAAAATAAAAGTCTGCTTGATTCTGAACGAGAAGATGGGAGGTGTAGTTTTCCTCTGGTTCTGTGCCAGAGTAATGGATTCTGGGAGCTGTGCCAGGTGCATTATGGGTCTGATATAACTCTGGAGGTGCTCGCTGTAATTACCCCATTCCCCTTTTAGTGAAGGACAGACTTACAGAGGGTGGAGGGGGAGGTGCTGGTGGTAGTAATGTTGAATTAATGTGGAGAGTTTGGGAAAAAGGTCAAATTATGTGAAATCTGAAACTCCAGCAGGACCAGATCAAGTCCACTTCCTGTGGAGCACGACGTCTGATTGATTGTGAGACAGATAAAGCAGACTGTCTTTCTTCACCTGGAGACTTTTTAAACAGGAGGTAATTTATAGAAGGAAGAGATATAAAAGGCTTTGCATCACACGCTCATTTTACATCACTTTAACTCTACAACTACACGTCTTTAAGAGTCTACTCCGCCCCTAATAACCAAGACCTGATCCAGGATCTCAAGTTTGGCCGGTTCTAAACAATATCAAGTTTAATCGGGGCCAAGCAGGGTCTTGTTGTAATGCTGCAGATTGGCCTGATCTCTGTTTCTTTATATAATAATAATAAACTTTATTTACATAGCACTTAACAATGTTACAAAGAGCTGAACAAAGGAACGATAGATGGCCCAGAGTAACAAACTAATCTCTAACCTCTAACAGTCAACTTCCACTAATGAGGACAGAATTTGTTACCATGGTAACTGGATCAGCGTGTACTGTAAGTTGGCTACCTCTCTTTCATCTCGGGGTGCACAAACTCGAGTTTTCACTAAACCCGCTTTGTGTAGTCGTTGGCTCAAAGATGTGATGCTCTCCAACGAGCAAGAACTTCTCTCCTCTTCCTCATGTGTCTGCAGTGATCAGTGATAACAGATGCTCACTTCCGTTGTGTTGTGGCATTCACAGTTCGTTGATATCTCTGTAAGAAATGGCTCTTTTGGTCGCTAATGTCTAGATAAAGAGTAAAACAACCACAGGATATAAATACACAAGACAATTATAGTAAAATATGACCTTTGAATCATAATGTTCTGATATGTTAGTCAAAAATAGGTCAAATGCATAAATTAGCCTGCGGACGGAGGAGTGTATATGAAGCTGGAGTTCTTTCTGCAGCATTGAGATGTAACAGAAATCATTTGCAACTGTGCTGCTTTTGCACGTTTTGAACCTGACTCTGACTTTTACAGGTGTGACGATGTAATAGTTATTGAACTGTGGAGAGTAAATCTCCAGCCAGTGGAACTGTATGATATTCCATTGTAGAGATGATTCATTCGTGGATGCCCGCTTTAAGTGGGTAGACTGCATCAACTGGTACAAAAGCTTTGACGATGAAGCTTTGTGTTTTCAGATATTTCCTCTGAAGCCGTACCAGCAGAAGCCGAGAGCTGAACTCTCGTCTGATTGGCTGCATTTTAGTGCACGGGCGGATTTCCTTTGAAGTTTTCCTCTGACTATCCCACGGAGGGATGAAGGGATGAGTCACGCTATATGCAGACATATGGTACAGACAGCAGACTGGGAGGCAACCTAAACACCGGCTTTGTGTGGAGGGATGAGGAAAACATGGCTGAGCCTGCTGACGTTGTGTGTTTGAATTACAGTCGATATGTTGCAGAGCTGCAAAGAATCCTTCAAAGGACCCGCACAGTGTTTTTACATGTTTCACACCATTAACCACAAATCATACTTCAAATGATCTCTGCTCAGTTTCCCAAAGAACTGCAGGGTTGCTGGATGTTTGATTGTGTTTCTTGTGTTTGATACAGCCATTGATGTCCTTGCACTGCAGTTTGAAAGCTGCTTTTGTAGCCTCATTCATAATGAAAGCTTTGTGAGCTTTGTTTGATGTCTGTTTTCCTGTTGCATGGTATTACCACTAATAATAGATTCTTTTTAATCTTGTGTCTTCTAATGAAAACATGCAAAGATGGCCAGAAGATACAAGACTACAATAGTCCTTTTCAATCAACACATTTTGACTTGGTAGGAAATATACAGGTTATACTTAAAACATTAACGATGGCTCTGTTCTGTTCAAGTTGAGCCAGCGTGTCAGCTAAATGGAACTCAGCCATCAATCGTTTAATTAAAATGATTATTTAGGCTACACTCGTTATTTTCCCACTGTGACAAACAGATAGCATCAATCAATAGAATCAGTGTAACAATGAATGAACTTTCCTAATATAGACAGGGAATAAACCCACCGCTATTCCTTGGCCATCCTAGGAAAAGAAAATTCTTGTAGCTCAGTCAGATATGCTATGTGCTAGGCTAGTCTGTGTTGAAAAGACAAGTAGATTCTGAAGATGATTAAATATAAAAGCAACATATAGCTAGCTGGTTAGCTTAAGATGTGACATGACTAGCCTAGCACATAGCATAAGTACAGGAAAGTATGAAAGATGAAGTTGACCAAGGTTCTGACCGATGCTTGCTCAACTGTTATTACACCACAGAGCAAAAGGGGCGGGATTTAGGAAAGGTCAAACACAAAGTTTTTTAATACATTTTTATCTTTGGATGAGTTCAGTTTTGGTGTTTCGCCTCCTTTAAAAAATGCAGCCACTCCTTTTTCTCCATAATTAGATTGTGAAGCCTATTTCTGTCCTGATGATAAACTGCATTCATATTTCCAGCAAATGGTCCATTTTAGCTTTTTGTGTGCAAATTCAGAAGACGCTGCTTCTAGCTTATGATTGGTTGTGATTGGTTGGCTGTAAAGAGGGTGTTATGTCTCATTTATCTGAACCTCTTTCCTGTGAGAACATGTGTCATGTGTGTCTCCTAAACCACCTGAGGTCCCCAGGTAAAGCTAATGCAGTGATGACACGATGTTCGCTGTGTTGAATTTTCTTTGAGCACATCTGTGCTGCAACTTCAGAAACGGGGAGATCTGGCAAGAAAACTTACGCTGTGAGATTTGAGAATGTGATTTATCTGATTTCCATCAGCGGGCTGCAGTATTTACAGTTCAGACTCTCAAACTATAACAAACGGAAACAACTGATTTTCTATAAAGAGCAGAGACGTAACAGTCAGGGTCTTGTCTGAAAAGTTTCCACATTCTGATGGAGCAGATTACAGTTTGTTGACCTTTCAGTGCCACTGTACTTTTACATAAAATATTTCTGACAGTGGTAGCGTATGTTGGTCCTCTCATCTTAATAGAGCAGTCTGGATTATTGAATCCAGGTTATGGTCCTGTGTGTGTGTGTGTGTGTGTCCTCTCTCCACATTTGCGTCAGTTTAAAGAATCAATCCTCCCGCCGGCTGGTTGGAAGAAACACGAACCTGCCAGAGCAGCGTTTGTAACTGTCAAACATCCACGCTCTGAGGTTTTCATAAAAGAAAAAAGAAAAATCGCCCAATCAAAATGCCCCTTTCTCAAATGGCCTTTATTAGTCCACAGGAGAAATTGGAAGCACATGGCTGCCTATAAATGTGAATTCAAACCGACCGCAGAGACACTTAGATTGATAGAAGAAGGGGGAGGATTGCGTATAATTTTGGCCATTAAAACCTCAGGACAAATTAGGGTTGTTAATCTGTTATTTTGCCCTCGGTCTCAGCGTTCACTTCTAAAAAGCCACATACGCTATGAAAGGTCTGTCAGAGTTGGATTACCATTACCAGAGTGGCAGTAATGGATCGGTACTGCACAGAGACCAAAACACAGACAGAACACCCGATCCTGCAGCTGACAGCCGGGTTTTGCGATTAAAATGGCACATTTCTTTTAATTCCCTTTATCTCCAGAGTCGTTTTATCTCCTCCTTCGCTTCTTGTGCTCTCCTAGTTTTTGTTGTGGCATTTGAAAATAGGTCAGAATACTGTGGGTGTGTGTGTGTGTGTGTGTTCAGCCCCTCAAGCTGTTGGCTCTGATTCTCTGCTTTATGTAGCTGATATCTTCAGCTCTGCACAGGAACAAGGGAAACACAGCAGCAGTGATGGATAACACAGAAATGTTCAGTCACCAGATGATAGTGAATCTTCTTTATGATGTCCAGTCCTTTGTAATAATAATAATAACTACTATAAAATATAATTTTTTTGCTTGATGGATGGACCAGGAACGTGCTAGCTGGTTGCGTGCACATTATCTGCTGCTACAGTGCATCTTTTAACAACATGTCCTCTGATTTAAACAACAAAATACTTTGTCCTCTTGAACGAAGCATATTCTGATCTGACATCTTCATCTCCCAACATTGTTTGCTTTTGACAAATTGTCTGTTTTACGATGTGACGACTGTGGTTAAACTGCTTGGCTAGGTTTAGGAAGAGATCATGGATAAACCTAATTAACCCAACCAATGAAGACGAGTACAGCGAATCAGAGGCAGAGTAGGGTGGGTCATTCCTTCGCCATCCTAGAAAGCGAAAACTCCTGTACGTAGATATGCTATGTGTTAGGCTCATCTGTGTTGAAAAGACAAATACGTTTTGAAGATGGTTAAAAGGTAAAAGCAACATATAAAGTCACATCTTAATAAGGTAATATCACCAAACTGTTAACTAACTAACATTGATTGATGTAATTTGATGTAAATAAGCTAGTTCAAGAAAAAGATCATGGATAAAATTCAAATAAATACTCTATTAAAGATCCAGTGTGGACAGAGAACAAACCAGAATGTAAACATGTTTATTTCTGCTGTAAAGTTGGACATTTTAATATGGGGCCTTATGGAGATTGACTCACTCTAGTGGCCGTTAGAGGAACTGCAGTTTTTGTTGCTTCCATAACTAACGTAATCCTTAAGGACAGTTGCACACCGTCAAAATACGTCCACTGAAAGTTGTTGTTTTTGCTACTGGCTGGCTCAGATTGTTAATATAAGTGTCTGACAATTTTATGGAAAGGATCCCTACAGAAAAATGGACCTTTCACAACAAGTCCTCACCTCTCTCGAGATTTCAGACGCCTAAGACTTCTCCTCGGGTGAGACACACTGCGGATCAGTGGTGTTGTGGCTTGGACGTAAACAGATGTCTTCTTAAGACTGATGTGTTGCTACCTGTTTATTGTTTGGTGTATGTTGCACATGGTTGCTAAATACCCGCTGAGGTGTTACAAGTGTGTTGTGTGCTGTAGCTAGTTGGTTGTTGGAAGTACTGGCTGGCTGCTCTGTGGGTTTTGGGACAGTTGTTATAGCTAGTGGCTTGCTAAGGTGTTACTAGGTAGCCTAATAAATATGGTATTCAAGGTCGTTGTTAAGGTGGTTACAAGGGTCGTTGCACTGGTGGCTTTGTGTCAGGTACAGTCGGGTTCGGGGCAGAGAATTAATGACTGTGTGTGTGTGTGTGTGATACTTTATTCATCCCCAAGGGGAAATTCACAGTTTCCAGCAGTATCCACAGACTGGGATAAAACAGAAGATTTAAAATTTAAAGAGGCATGCAAAGTATTAATAATAATAATAATAATAATAATAATAATAATAATAATAACAACAAGAGGAGGTCAATTTAGAAGAACTAATAGAATGTGTGTTAAGGAAAACAAGATGGTTCATCTCAAGGTCCATTCTTCCAATGTCTGAGACAGTACTGATGGACTTGAGTGGAGAGGAGAGTGTTTGGGAGTGAGACAGAAGACACAAATGTGGTGGTTGAGTTTGGGGTCAGATGGAGTTTTGTGAAGCCACAGACTTTAATAGGACAGCGTTAATGAGGCGTCATATACTGAGAGAGCAGAGGGGAAACAGACGAGCGGCTCAGGGAGGAGACAGCGAGGAGAGAACAGACGGGAACTGAACACTGAAAAGATTTTGGGGAATTGTCTTTCGTAAAAATAACCTCTGTGAGGTTGTGAAGGCTTTGTTGTTGAATAGAACAGGAAACTGGAGCTGTGCAGCTTTATGGGAACAAATATTTTATAGTCTTCTCTTCATGTCAGGAAACACCATCCGTACCCACACTCGTTCACTGATATTGAAGTATGATACGAATTTCCTCCTCTCGGGTTATCTCCAATCTCCCACTAAGAATAGATATTGATGCCAGGTTGTCTGTCTGCGCCCTTACTGACCTGCACTGCAAAAAACCTGCAGTAAAATCTTTATCTTTTAGCTAATAAATGGAAAAACAAGTGCTCAGATTACAATATTTCTATATCTAGTACAAGGAAACAAAGAAGTTGTCAAACTCAAACTTCCAAGTTTTGAACTAACAATCATGATAATTTACTTTTATTCTATTAGATCTATTTTATTTTATAAAGACATGCATTGTCTCCAAGTATTTCAAAAAGAGTTCAGCAAACTTTTTATATAGTAAGTAAAAAACTAAAAATTAAAAAAAAACTTTAATTCAATTCAATACATTTAGTTGCAACTATTTAATTTTCAAACAACATAATAATGAAAAATCGGATTCATAGCTCAAGTTTTTCTAAAGAAGAAAAATAAATGACCTCAATACATTATAGGTTTGAAAATCTTTTATTTTAGTTTATTTCAAAACCTAAAAGTTTGACTTTGACTTTGAAAAATTGTAAAGACAGCTGTGTTGTTGTTTTTTTTACAGTGTAGTAGCTTGAAAGGTCCAGTGTGTAACATTGAGGAGGATCTATTGTTCAGAAATGTAATATAATATTTATAGGTATGTTTTCATTAATGTATAATCACCTGAATATAAGAATTGTTGTGTGTCTGTTACTTTAAAACGAGCTGTGTTTACCTACAGAGGCAGCTTTAGGACGGTTGCAGCTCTTGGAGGTTAATCTATTTAAAACATATTCTTCCTGACGCTGACGGTATTTCATTGGCTATGTTTTCACATTCGTATTAACTTCTTTCTTCGTGTTTTCAGCCATATTGCTGCTACATTTCAATCACAAGTCCATTTTCTTGATTTTCGTCTGTCATTTAGCCTACCGCTGACACTGAACAAACATCATCAACAGATTGCAAAGAAGTTCACTAACAAATTCATCATCCCAACACATTGTGGCCCCACCGTTTGGGGCTAAAACACGGTATATAGCAGAAGAGTTTAACTCTGAAGAAGCAGATTTTGGTGGCGATTGTGGCGTTCTAACGTGTATTTTTTGCAGTGTATCCGGCGGATGAGCTGATGAGCGGTAATGGACGTGCTGACAGCACAGGAGTCAGTTTTCACCGCAGCAGCACTCAGACGGGCTGCAGATCGATACAGAGCGGCTCAGCTTTCAGCTCAGCCAGCCAGCAGATCGGACACACACACACACACACATAGAAAGGTTCTCAATGTTCTCACTGGGAGGAGATGACAATTGCTGTTCTTCATCACATTAGCTCTAAAATCTTTGGTATGTTTCTGAGCACAAACAGACATTCAGTGTCCTTTCGTCTTTGTCAGGAAAAAGCAGCAGAGTAGTGAATTTATACTCAAGTAAAAGTACAGAATGCCATATTTTGACATAAAGGCATTTGGTTAATAATGTTATAAAATATTCTATAAATTACCACAAACTAACACACAACCGGGTTATTTCAAACAAGGAGAACTAGAGCTGAAGCTGCGATGTGTTCTGCTGACTGCACTGGACTTAAAGGGAACTCAGAGGCAGGGGCGTTTCCAGAGGTTTTTGAGTGGGGTGGCAGAAGTGGGGCACTG
>NW_023339674.1:758635-759283 GCF_004916995.1 Morone saxatilis
AAGAGGTAATGATAATGGGGTGGCCACGACACAATACAAAGACAGTACAGAGAGGGTAGTGGGTGATGGTCAACAGGAGCCCAACAGCAAACTCTTTCAGGTTCCTCTGGCTGTTTTTTAACGATATAAAACATCTTTAAACTGTTCACACAGTGTTATGATTGAAATGGTGGATTTTCACCACAATCTCTTTAAAACTACATTAAGATGTCATCAGCATCTTGTAGCATCTGTGGCCCCTCAGAGGACTGTGCAGGCGCCACCGCACTGCACTAGCGCCACCATCTGGACAGACGGAGAGAATGAGTGACGGAGAGCTGTGCTGGTAGTTGAGTGAGTTTGTTAATTGGTCCCAGCCGTGTGCAATAAATCCGTGCTCCTCTCCAGCGGGTCAGAGAAGACATACTGACTTGATCACGGCGTCGGTCATGGATGATAATTGTTCAGTTAAAATGTACAGTAATGTGCTCCCAACACACTCTGGCTGGAAACACCTGACACACTTTATATCTGCCTTTTATTTCTGACAGCCTCGTGTCTTGTTTTGTTCTTCGAAAGTCCTTGAGGAACATCCTGTCTGCCGTAAGAGACGTTGCAGCAAACCAGATTCAGTATGATTTCTGACAGTGTGTGTCTGACTGTGTGTGT
>NW_023339674.1:759332-760848 GCF_004916995.1 Morone saxatilis
TTCTGAAGGTATTTATGTATTATATTTCAGCATCTCCCCTCCCCTGAGTCCATGTGGAAACGGTTACAAACAAAAGGGGAAAAAGAAGGGGAAAAAAGGATTTTTATGAATCAGTCTTGTACTTAGTGGCAGGCTGGATCCTGCAATTACCCAGACAGTATACCCTGCCTTTAATGCCGGGGTCAGAGAGGCAGAGAAACCACAGTCTGTGTTCGCTCTGACCAATCACATCTGAGGAAAATGTCCAACATAGAAGACAGTAAACATTACAGTGACGTCACGAGACTGAAGCCACAATTCAGGAAGATGTTAGCAACCAACAATATGATTTGTGTCATTGTTACGGCCTTATTATTTCTGATAACCTTTAATTATCACTGAGATGTGGCCAGAATAAGAAATATTCTCAGTGAATGCACCCAAATATGTGTGTTTTAATAATTAAATGTATTGTACTAAACTCTGCACATAGCTGCAGACAAGAGCTAATGGACGTTCACAACGGTATCTATTTTAACCAAATAAGTAGTTTAATGTGGATTTGCCAAATCTGGTCTGATTGTGTGTTAAACTAATTGCTACTAAAATAATATACGATAGATGTTATTGTCCCACTCTGGGTAAATCTGCTTGTTACAGCAGCTACAGACACAACACAATAGGAAAAAAAAAGAATAAATATCTTCCTGTTTTTTACTGAAGAAATGTGGTGTATTCTCAAAAGTGTTATCAGAACTACTAGAGATTCTAGAGAGTAAGTAAAATTTTAAATTTTTCTTTAAGAACTGGACCTTAAATGGACATTTCACTGCACACTTGAGACTTGGCTTTAAGGTTAAAAATTCTAAATCGATATTTAAGAAATTTTGGCTCATGTGATTGTTTACAAACCCCTTTTTTATGCCTAATCAATAAGAAGAGTATTTAAGCATTCAGTGGCAACTGTTGTTGATACTCACTGACGTGTTTTGGTCGGTCACATTAAAAGTAGTGATGTTGTATGAAGACGTAAAGATGTAAGGATTATGGACGGGGCCAGTGGGGCCAGTGTCCTGGGCATCTCTATAGCATGAGATACCACTTGGGCTGCCCAGATCCCTCAGTGATTGTAATGTGAGGGCCCCCAGATCCCTTGGTGTTTAAAACATTATCTGACCACTAGGGTCCCTCAGCACCTACAGTGTGAGGGTCCCCGGGTCCCTCTATACTTAAAGCATGAGCTGACCACAAGGGCCCCCAGGCCCCGCAGCACTTACAATGTGAAGCCTCTTGGTGCTTAAAGCATGAACTGAACCCCAGGCCATCCCTGGGTACATACTAGGGTTGCAATGGTATGTAACAGAGATTTTCCAAAATACATGAGGCACCCAGGGGCTTCACAGGGCCATGATCCAGCCCTGGTTGTGTGTGTCAGTAAATTAAAACTAAACGTCCCCTGCAGAGAGACCTTATTATAATGCTCGCCATCTAATCAAGGTCAAGTACGTGGGCCTAAATCAGTGGTTCTCAACTTGGG
>NW_023339674.1:760883-762496 GCF_004916995.1 Morone saxatilis
TTTTAAGGTGTGTAAGAAAACTTAAAAAATACACACAGTAGGTCTATATCTCAGTGCTTGGTTAACTTCTGTGAAGAAAGGTAAATATAAGGTAAATTGTCTAATAGAACAATGAATGCCAAAAAAGGAGCCTATTAAGTCTGTATGATTGTTAAAGATCCATAATACAGACAAAGAATTGTATAAAAAGTTCCCTAAACAGGAAATAATCTGCTCAAAATCAAAATCTGTTTTACACAAACTGTACAGAACAGTTACTGAGTTCACTGTTTGGTTCATTGTACGGTTTTTAATATAATAAGAAATGTGTAATTTAATAATTTAATAAGGTGTCGTCAGTTTACTAAATGATAGAAACGGGGTCGGGAACCACTGGCACAAATGTTACACAATCAGATTCTGACAAACACTCAAAGTACAAAATGTTTCAAAGGCCAAGACACACAAAGGATCGGAAAAGCTTTAAAAGACGAACCAGTTGGACAGATTCGACCTCCGAATGTGACGCAGTTCTGTCAGAAACACCTTTTCATTAGGAGAGGAAATTGAATGTGGATTTTTACAAGGTTCCTTTTGTATCTCTTTAGTCTCGCGGCTCTGATTGTTAGTGGGTGTGTTTCCCGTCAGCCGGCTGGTTGTTGCAGCTTATTACTGATGGACTGACTGATGGTCTCCATTTGTTATTGTTTTATGGAGCCTCTCTGCGGGCTGGTAATGGCCAGATCTAATCAAAGCCACCTCTTCGTCGACTCTTCCCCACCCTCCTTTTTCTCTCACAGATACGTTCTGCAGATTCCCTCTCTCTCTCTCTTCCCCCTTCTTCTTTAAATCTCTTTTTCTCAGTTGGAGTAACTTATAAAAGGTTGTGAAAGAGCGACATGTGCAGAGCAGACCTCAGAACAGACAGACCTACCTCCCCTCCCCTCCCCTGCGCACATACCAGAGAAAACTCACCCACTTGCCAGAGAAAAGGGAGGAAACTTTTTTGTTTGAAAAAAAACAAAACTTGGAGCTGCTCTGTACCATGTGTCATCATTTATTTCCAATGCAGGGTTCCTGGAATCAACGCATTAGGAGCGGGGTGTTGAAACTGAGAGTTTTTCTGCTGCGCTTCGGGGACAGGTGCTTTTTGGTAAAAACCCTCTGACTTATCGGTGATTGAGGGAGCCTTTAAATGGAATAATTGCTAGCAGAGGGGGGAAAAGGGAAGACCAGGAGCAAGAAGAGAAACTCCTGATTTTCATCAACCACTTCTATCTCAGATCTCTCTTCTTGTCTCTCTCTCTCTGTGTATCTGCCTCTGTTTCTCTTTATCACTCTTCCATTGGCTCTCATATTGTCTGTCACTGACACTCTCAATAGTGTTTTATGAGTTCAAACGCGACTCAGCAACTTCTTTTCTTACCAGATTATTCCGCGAAGCACTTCAGCATGTTTTCAAGCCTGATTAGATTTCAATTTTTTTTTTCTGTCGAACATGACTTAGGCCCACGTTGCTTAAAAGATACCAATGAGCTGATCCCACTAACAAGAGTGTGTGTGTGTGTGTGTGTGTGTGTGTGTGTGTGTGTGTGTGTGTGTGTATAAAAGCCTGATTATCACTTCTTCCTCTG
>NW_023339674.1:762596-767704 GCF_004916995.1 Morone saxatilis
AGCAACATTAAAATACATTGATATTGTATGTATAATGTATATGAAAACTGTTAACATAAAAAGTCTAAGGCAAATTCAAATAAACTTTAAAAGGATAAGTCTGGTGATATTCTATATTTTTCTTATTGTCAACAAATCCTATGTGCAGAGCCAAACCAAACAGGTACTATCAAGTACCGTGTGTGTATTTTAAAGCCAGATATACTGTATCGTCTTCTTCTGTGCCATAGAGCTCTATTGTTGTCCATTACAATTCATCAGTGAGCCACACTGTTGCACTGGCTGACCTTCACGAACACACACACTACTTTATTTATACACTGTCCTGCTGCCCCAAATACTCACTCTAGCACCAAACGTGGATTCATCCACTGCTGAAATTAGTCCCCAGTGAATGCACTACTTCCTCCCTTTTGCCTGATAAAAACTACAATGACCATCTGTTTTAGGAAATTACTGAACATTTTAAAAAATGAGGTATTTTGAGGTATAAATATTAAATATTTGTAGTGGTCAGCTATCGAGGTCCCGCCCATACGCCCGGGCGACTCAACTGTAAGCAGGTCTACTGGTGAGGCCCGTTGTTTCAGGCACTGGTACAAGGATTTCTAGTTGTTGTGTGGAAGCCTGCTGTTTGATCTATTTTGATTGACATATGAAATACATATAGATAGATGAGTCCCCACAAAACGGGCGTACGATGTGCAGGACTGTCACACACCTGCAACTAAACCGCTAAGGTTAGAGAAAGATCGATGTTTCATATCCTCAGTGTATGTTCATAGAAAACAATTCAGTTGGCATCACGTTTCCCTTAAAATGTTTTTGCTGTTGCAAATTCGTTGTATGTAAATGTGATTTCTGGGAGACAGGACTGTAAACACATCCATGTTAGCTCCAACCATGGTAATGTCTTTAGCACCCCTGTTGTCTTTAGTAACTGATTATGAGTTGACTCTGTGATGTTTTCCAGCAGGTCAAAGTATAACGTGGTTTTACTATTCAATTCCACTTCTTTTTCCCTGAAACTGAGCTCCCCTGTGAGTCTGTGAAATGGCAGTAATCCCTGTTTTAGTACCCTGAGTACCCTCTCCATCCTGTGAAAATATTTTCACTCGCCAGTGAAACATTAGAATCGAACCATCAAACTCTGAGCTAAAGGCTCGCTGCCTTCGCCCCCGCTGGGCGAGGCTGAGTGGAGCTGGATTCATGGCAGCTCTGCATCCGTGTCCTGCAAAAACCCCACAACTCCAACACAACCTCTGTCCAACACATGTGAACCTTTACAGCCCCGATCCTCCAGTTACGATTCTCTTTAACTTTATGGAAACATTGTGTGATATATAATATTTCTGCATCTTCTGTTTGATTAAAACCATAAGATGTTTACACTGAGTTAAATATTAAAAACCAAGATTTTATTCCTGATGTTACACATAATCCAGTTTGGTACGTGGCTCAGTTTGGGGGGGTGGATAATTCCTGGACGACTGCAGTTTGTGCTCATTTCTACAGGATAAACACAACAGACTGGCTGGAATTTTCATGTGAAGGAACGTTATAGTGGAGCTGCAACACGTTCTCAGCCCAGGTTGTCAGATACTGACGCTGCCTGGTCACGAACCTCATAGAGACACGTTTAACGTGTTAAATGGTTGCAGTCTGTTTACATTTTGGCATGCTTGTTTCTACGTTTTTAATCTTTAAGAGAGGTCTGTGTGTAGGGGTGTGACACTTGGACCTTTGTTGGACACATTCTGGATTTGTTATCCAATAGATTTGGAATCCCGTACAACCAATTATCTGGTGACAATAGGTTGACAGTAGATGTTTGCTTCGTGTCTTTGTCCATTTTGACTCTGATGGAGACACAGTAGTGTTGAACAGTTAGTCTGCACAATCAAAGGCTGTGAATTAATCAGTGTGCTCCAGTCTTTCTTTATTCTCCTCCTTGAACTGATACATTACACTGTAAAACCTGATGAGTTAGTTCAACTCAAACTGAGGAAACCAATTGCCTTAAACCATATGAGTTTATTAAAGATATGAAAGATATTTGTATTTGTACAGTAATTTGAGGAAATTAAGTTAATTGTGCCATTTTCATTGAGTTAATTGAAGTTACACTCATATGCAGCATTTCTCCAAACTTATTTAGCTCGACAGCATTATAAAGCTTACATTTATATAATGATATAAAGTCTACTTAAAGAAAATGTGAACAAACTAGAATTATATAAGCTGAGTTATAAAGTGAGTTGCTTCAATAATTCTGACTCAAATGTTCTTAGATAACCCTTTGGGGAAATTCAGGTATCCAGTAGCTCAGACTGTTAGCATACAAATATAGATTAAAAAAAAAAGACGAATGAATAAATAAATAAGATCAATAAGATGATGAATAAAAGTGCAGATAAAGACTCAGAGAGGACAGAGGAGAGAGGAAGTGAGCAGCTGCCATGGCTGTTGGGACGAAGGATCTCCTGAAGCTCTCAGTCCTGCAGTTTGCTGGAAGATGTGTGGAGAACTCTGTTTCTACCTGGTTGGGGTTATGATCAGGATTTGGGCTGAAATTCTACTTGATTGTCTTTGATTGTTACTTGATTCTAATCAATGTGAAATTCGGGTGATATCGATGCAAACGATTAGCATGTTTTTGTCTGTTCCAGCACTCTTTGTTGATCTAAATGACATCAGCGCCTCTTCCAGCTCTGAAGACTCTGCAGGAGTTGCATCCACAGGCGAACTTGGTTTAATAACATCTGACCCACTATAAAAGTTTTTTGGGGGGAACTAGCTATACAGTTTCACACATGCTAAGACTTAAAGCTTATTAGAGTAGATTAGGCTAATTCAACAGTAATCATTTGATTTGTAGGGGAACCAAACCAAAAACAGCCGTGTGCCAATCTGAACATCCTGTGCCGAATCCACGTGCTGTTATACCCACAAAATAAATGCTGTTAAATTTAACACATTAATTTTATACAATAACATGTTTAGAAATGCATGTTACTACATATAGTGCAGGATTAAAACCTTTAAACACTCTCTGTGTTGAAATCTTTCAACTTTTTGGACATTATCTACCTTATTTAATTTATATTATTTAGTTTTTCTGTTGTTTTTTTTCTTTATTTCATGTTATATTTAAAACTGTTCTAATAACCCAAACAGTAAACTCAGTAATTACAGTAAGATTGTGTAAAATGAGTGATTTGGATGAATTTTGAGCAGATTATTTCCTTTTATATAATTCTTTGTCTGTATTATGTATTTTTCATCATTTTTAACAATCATTCAGACTTAACAGGCTTGTTTTTTGACACATTCATTGTTTTCTTGTTGCACTTAGTCAGAACAATGACTAGACAATTTATATTTACTTGTCTTCACAGATGTGAACCAAATGCTGAGATATAGGCCTACTGTGTATATTTAAAAACATTTTCTTAAATCAAGAAAAGCAATTCATTTTATTAACCGTAACCACAATTTTTCCCCAACCTTAACCAAGTGCTTTAGTTGCCCAGCCCTAACCAAACTGTACTTTTTATGCATATATTTAATTAAAAAAAGACTGGCACTGGAAGTCAGCCAGGGGGTGTAGCAGAATTATCTAGTATCAGCATTCCTAAATGCTCCGTTTCTGAGTCCTGAGACCGAATAAAACTGTTGCTGAATGTAAAATATGCATTAGAGAGTTTAGAAGAGGCAGTGAGGAAAATGACGGAACTGATCCAGGGGCTTTTCAAGCTGTGGAAAGTTGACCTTCTGGAGATAGCAGGTTTCTGCAGGGCACAGACGATTGGCAGGTAACTAACAAACCCAGAAGGCTGAGTGTAGCCTGGCTCAGATCAGACCGGCCCAGCCCGCGCCAGCCAGTGTTGAGTAATGCTGTTAGTAAATACCAGCCCAATTATTGCTAACGAGGCCCTAATTGGAACCAGATGAACATTTATTGAATTTGTCAGAGAAAGGTAGAGTGGAGATAGCTAATGAAGTGCAGCCGCAGCGCCGGGCCAGGCAGCCAGGCGCTGAGGGAATTCACCTGGCAGTGCCACGATGTTTTCTAATGTTTGTGGTTTTATACTCATTTAATACTGCGGAGACATTTTAACAAAGAGTAGTAAGAAAAGAGATGAAAAAGTATGTTTTATTTGCCAGTGGATATAATGATGTACCTCATTTTAACCTGAAAATGAATTCTTGGAGACGAGCGGTCCCTCAGTGCAAATTCCATCCGAATAGTTTCTGAACCCAAAAACCTGAGACCTGTTTAAAGTCTTCAGTCTTAAATCTTCAGTCCTGAAGTCCCCTCAGTCCTTACAATAATTATACGTTGAGACTGACTGACACCGTGGCAGCCGTCAAACCGAGCGCACACACACACTCTCAGTCCTGTTCAGCTGTCGTTGGTTATGTAACGTGGGAAAGTGACTCCGCAGTGTGTCAAGTAGATGCATTTTTATTTCTCCAAGCCAGTGTTAGAAAGTACATTTACTCAACTGGTTCTTTTATTACTGATGATTCTATATGACCTACATAAACATTTCTATATAACACTACCATCTTTGTACACATTTCAAACAATTTTGAGGTACTTTAACTGAGTATTTTAGTGTAATTTTACTTTATACTTCTAATCTACTACATTTCAGTGACATATTGTACGTTTTACTCAACTACAACAGTACTTTGGTTGTCCCCTCCTACTGATTTAAAATTCAACAATCGAATCACATTCTTGGATTAATTTTTGTAATTGTGAAGGAAAGTAGTTAATACTCTATTAAACTGGATTTTTGCTCTGAATTTTAAGGAGAGAAGACACAATTACCAATTAAGTGGGGAGTAACAGAAAAGAAAAATAACAAGTAGTGTAACTAATTACGTGGCAGGGAGTAATAATACGTAGTAATATTACTTTGAAAATGAGTAATGAGTAATAAATAAAACATTTTTGTAACTAGATTTTGTAGCTTGACTTCACTTCTGTAATCTGTTGAATACATGGAACCAAACAAACATATAAACGAGCTCTCGTTACACATTTTGAGATGTCTGTGGTTTAGATCTCATCAGACCCTTTGTAGAGTTAATCCATC
>NW_023339674.1:767804-772783 GCF_004916995.1 Morone saxatilis
TTAATGCATTTGAGGGGAATTATTGATTTGCACGCCTTCCCAACATCAAGACCGGTGCATATCATACATGACAGATAATGTAATCCTAACCCTGACTGTGTCTTTCTGCGTGCTGGTGCCCTTTTTATTCTCTCTGCCCCTCAAACAGCCTGAGTCCGCCACTGCTTGTAAGGTCAGAGCTTATGGGGAGGCACGCAGATAATCTTTTCACGCTGTTCAAAATTTCAAAATAAATCTTTTGTCCGTGACATTCATGCTTTACGCTACAGTCGGCCAATCTGTGATTTCCACATCAATATTTATCTTACTTTGTGACGCTGTCAGTCTCCAAAGATTCCCTTTGTCTCCCTCTAAATGATCTTATTTGGAAGTACAATGGAAGTTTTGTTCATAAAATAAATAAATAAATAAATGCTCATCGGAGCCAAAGCTGTGCTCAAAATGCTTTTTGTTTTGTCCAACCAACTGTGGAAAAGCTGAAGATGCTCAACTGACAGCAGGAAAATCAGTAAATCACAGATTGGAGAAACTGAGGATGTTTGACTGTTTTTTTTCTCATTTGATTTAATCAGCTATTAGTTGTAGCAACATTTGGATATGCACACCCGTCTAAGTTCCTAAATGACGGCCCGAGTTTAGATTTTAGATTTGTTACTGAAATATTAGCTTTAAGACTAAGATAATTGCACATTTTAAACCTGGGTCTATCTAAAAGTTCGTTCCACAGTAAAATGTCTTTGGTCTGACCAGTATTGACATTTTATTGTAACAGCAACAAGAATTCAGTCTGTCTGTCTTTATGAAGCTGTGATGATGCTGAAAGGTCAATAAAGTAAAGATAACACACATCTGCACACATTGGCCCCCAGATGCAACGTGTCCCCCCCCCCCGTTGATCTCAGCTCCACTTTCACCCCCCCAACCACCACCTCTCCTCTGCTTTTATCTTGATCCCTGGATGAGGTCATTTCCTGTCTGGCTGACTCACACCTCTGAATGACGAAGGATGGAGGGATGAAGGAGGGATGAAGGAGGGACGGAGCGCTGTAGAAAGAACTGTTTGTTGGCTCAGAGTTTTCTGCCTCTCACCTTCGCTGTGTTTTGCCAAGACGAAGGTGAGAGGTTGTTAATACTCAGATATACATACGGGGTGAGATGCCCCCCCCCCCATCACACGTACAGATATATGCATAGTAGACACACAATATCCCTGGAAACCAACCAGCAATCCCTTCCTTCTGTCTGCACGGAGCCAGGTTGCACTGACCCGTCACTGTCGGATTGTCGAGGTTTCCTCTTTGGCAGCCCGGTCGGACTTACAGCCATCAGCAGCAGCAGCTGTGTGTTAGCCCCCAGGAGCTGCCTGAGTCCTGCCCCCACTCCCCTCTCTCCTCCCTCCCTCTCTGGGAGTATCGCACTGCATCGTCAACCCGAGCTCCGGGCTCCGAGCCATCCGTCACAGCCTGCGGCTCACTTCCGGGGGGTTCAGGTATCTCAGACAGCCCGGGTCAGAGGGGGAAGTGGTGCAGGAGCAACTATGAACCCGCAGACCTGGAGTCGGTTCCAGGCCTTTTAAAGTCCAGTAAAATTGGACCTGTCTAGCTTGGGTTCCACCTGGCAGAGCGTGATCTTTGTGTATCTAGTGAGGGTACTCTGTGATATAAAACACAGTCCTTGTAGCGATGGATGGGCCCTCTTGTTGATTAGCCCCAGAAGGCCTTTCAGTCAGGCAGCAGGGATAAATGACCCAGTCTGCCCTGAATCAGTTTCTGTATTTACGGCTCCCTGATCGCTGCAGAATACATGACATCAGTTGTGGTTGAACTCCACTCACATTATGGTAGCTGCAACCTTTTAGCCCATAACTGTTTGTTCAAAAATAGAAAACTGAGGTTTCCACTGCAGGGCCGAACTAAGGCCGAACCAAGGCCTCATTATATTTATTGCTTTTTCTTATTTTTCTGTGATTCTCGATGTCAGAGACAGCTGTGCAGCGCCTGAAATGGGCCCTTACTTCTTACTGAGTACCTGGTGAGCGTGGCTGTACCCACCATTAAGGTCACCGGTATTTTTCCGAGGGCTATACTATACATTTTGTGAAATAATTTATAAATAATTTATATAATAATAAATAATAATTTACTATTTTGATGCTTCGATGCCCCAAAACTCATCTAGCAGGTTCAGTTTTTGGACCTCTGTATTTTTAAAACCCTGCATACAGCATTGCTGGTGCAGTACTCTTAAACAACTGTGTTTCTGTGTAAACGTGTAGATGGCTTAATGCTAAGATAACAGCACTGAAAATGTCCTTTTTAAAAAGACTAATAAATGCCAAAGGAGTTTGGGTTAGGGTTTTGCTGAATTGGGGTACTGGCACCTTTTTTTCATTAATTTCAATTTGGGCACTGCAGCTGTTTTGAGTTTTGAAAACTGGTAAGTACACATAAGGTGGAACTGATTGCTTCGGCAGTTTGGAGGCGAGAGAAATCCAAAGCTTTGTAGGCGGGATGAAGAACGACTTCCTGTTCCCGAGCCAGAAAAACAGCAACACAAAAACTAAGAGACAAATATTGTAAGGAGTCTGAAAGACAACATATTCCTTTAGATTGATAGTCCTGATGGTGATCAACCGGTGTAGACAAACACAACGTAGAGTTTGTTAGAAAGAACCACATATATCAGGATATTATGAATGGTTGAATGATGAAAGGGATGTTTTTGATGTTGAGGATGGATGAGAGAAAAAGGAACAATGTAGGAAGTCATGGACAGATGTAATGGAGGAAGAATCAGTTTCTCGGAAATAATGTGGGAAAGGATGTTCCCCAAACAGACGCTCCTGAAACCCTCTCGGTGGGATTTGAAGACGCGTGGATCACAGAGGCAAACTGTAGCTAGTATGGGTAATGCTAGCTAACCAACATCTAGCTAGTTATCCAGCTAGTTCAATGTTGCGTTTGTAACATCTATGTACTGCTGATGAATACACAAGTGGTTGGTAATAAGGCGCCCCTATAGCCCCTGTTGTAAGCAGTTCTTGGCTCTAAACCAGACAAGATGTTGGAGCCACCCAGGAACCAGTTTTCTTTGGATGTCAAATATAGACAGAACTGGTTCTAGATTAGGCACCAGCTCCAAACTGAACCTCAAACCATCTTGGTGGAAAAGGGGCTTGAAAACAGGGAGAGGACGATGGATAGACAGAGGAATGAAGCAGGAAGGTAGATGAACAAGGGAAATAAGGTTCACCAGGTATGATGAGGTTTGACAGGTGTAACCTCAGTTACTGTAACTTCATTCTTTGTGCAGGAGGTTGAGGAAATGTTCTGGTTTCCTCAGCTCACGCAGCAACAAAATGAAAACGTACACTAACTGACATGTATCCTCGAACTTCTCTGTGATTATGGAGCTAAAAGAGGCGGTTGCTTGTTATTTATGTCTGCTGCTTCCTCCCAAACAGCCTTTAATGTGATTTCATTCCGAACTCCACGTCAGCCGAGATGATTTGCCGGCAGGCTTTGGTTCCATATAAATGAGCAGCGCTTTTGATCCCGCGTTATAGAGTAGAGTTGGCTCCGGCCTTCGTTCGTCCCCGCTGTGGAGAGGAGGTGAGGAATCAACTTCCAGCTCAGGCCGCACTCTGCAGCCATATCCGAACGTCTGGAGTCAGTGTGTTCCTGTGTGCTGTTAAAGAGATTCAGATCCTGTTTTGCTTCATGCCTCTTGTTCTCTTGGCATCATTAAAGCAAAACAATGGCGCTCAGAGTAAATAGCCATGGAAACGCAGACAGGGTTGCAGCTAAACACAGAGGCCCGCCAGAGGGGTTTGTGTGTGTGTGTGTGTGTGTGTGTGTGTGTGTATGTGTGTGACCTCCCCTTTCCCACTGCAACCGCCGCCACAGGCTGCGTGCGACACACTCGTCTTGACCTCGACTTGCACATTACGAGATGTACAGTATGGCTTTGCACAGAACTCATCTCAGAGGGCTGGAAAATAGGCGTCAGCGTGTGTAAATGCACTCGAGCTCAATGTGTCGATTTGTTGGAAGCTGACACGTCACGCGGTCGGTTGTGTTTTTTTGTTTGTTTTGTCGGGTTCTTCCACCACGTTAAAGTTGGCGGACAGGCTGGAAAAATCCATTCTTGAAACCCTCCACTCCATCGGTGCAGTTTGATCCCAGAAAAACCCCCGATGGGAGGCTGGCACTGAGCTAAAGACTCCACTGCCACCTCCTTCACACCGCACCATCCTTCACTCACATACGTACAGCTGCTGCCACCACATCTGGGAATGATTTTATCAAAACCAAAAGAGTGAGGGAAAGTAAGAGGAGGCAGATTCTGATCCTCCACCCCCTGTAATGTCTGTGTCTCACAGTTGTGACACATGGAGATCTTTTCTTTCTACTCACGTCATGTAGTTCCCATTAGACTTATTTACTAGTGAAAACTGCTTATTAGCTCTGATTTATCCGGTGGTTTGAATAACTGAGCATCCTGTGGGGGACGACTTGTGCGTTGTTGATTTAGCATCTATAAATGTTTCTCGACTGATTGTTTTATCAGACACATTGATGGTGCTGGGATCACTTACAGTACGTGATCTACGTTTTTTGAATTTCTTTGAATGAGAAAGCATGTTTGGATATTGTTTTAATGAGGTTTTAATCTTACTTCTGTTCACTCAAGATCAAATTAAGATCACAGAGATACGGTTTAGTTTTGTAAACTTTGCAAGGATGTTAATCTCTCGTTGTATTAGACCCACATTAGGCCCACTGTGGGCAATGTTACAAGTCAATGAAGGAAAGTAAGGAAGTAACTTTTATCTGCAACCAATTCCTTAATTTTGACTTTACATTGAATTTACTATATATTTTCAAAACATTCTTACTAGATTCACAAAAAATTGTTGTTTCTGCCACTGACACAAACTTTAACCGCTGAAACAAACTTTAACCACAAACAGCCGTAAT
>NW_023339674.1:772883-778133 GCF_004916995.1 Morone saxatilis
TAGTTTAGTTTTTCTTTATTTCCGAGGTGAAATTAAGAAAAGAGCCCCCCCCCCCCACAAACCCCAGTGTAACCACACGCTCTATATTTACGGCACTGGGCACAACAAGTTTACACCATTACACCAGCACCAGTAAATCCTCTGCAAATAAATCATGCATTTTATTGCTGTGTCCCACATTTAATGGCATTAATAAACTAATAAATTAGGTCATCTTAGTACATGCATGCTCTGCAGTATTGTTCTGCTGCAGCAAAGTCATATAACGGTGGATGACAGCAATGTACTGCTGCTGAGAATACAAAGAAATTAGACTATAAGTGGTGTGCACAGTTTGAATGCATTATAAAACCAAACAAACATGCACATACAGTGGAAATGCACATATTCCTTGCAGAACAAAGAGGGTGACATCATTTATTGTCTCAGACATCCTGACGACCACATCGTCAATCACAAGGTCTCTGATTGAGTTTTCTCATCCTCTCTCCATCCTGATCCCTCCCTCTCCTGCTCTGCGTGATTCATACAGCCAGTCAGCTGTCAGACGGGATGAGTCAAAAGGGAATTAACACGAGGTTTAAGGAAAGTGAAAGAAATGAAGAAAGACAGACTTAACCATATGGACAGAAGAATTTGGACACACCAGTATTTGTTGTGTTTTTTGGGTGTTTCTTTTTGTTCTGTTCTGTTGTTGTCTGTCACTCATTATCTCATTCAACATTGACAGCACAACATGAACGCCCACATACAATGACAAGTTTTGGCTCTTGACCCCCGTATATGTCGGCACTCCTCCCTCTCCATTCATTTGTCTTCATCTCGCTGACACGCTTCACCATGAGCCAGATGATTCAAACACCAACCACCCACACACACATGTCCTCACATCACAGCCTGGATCTGTCACCCACAGAGGCGACCACCTCCTCTGCCCCTCCGGTTGGATCAATAACCTCTTAACAGAGTCTAAATACACACATCACCTCATACACTTAGGCAGAATTTCATGATCCAGTTTCAGGACCTTTCCCTGCGAGATGATTGAAGCTAACCAGTGCAAAGTCTGATGCCTGAACGACACCTAAAAAAGTAGAAACATGGCAGCCAGGGGTGTGGGCCTGGGGTGACACCATTATCCTTCCATCTTCCACTCTGCACTTTTAGAGGCTGTACCGGGTTAGAGTGAAGATACTGGAAAATAGATGACCTAACACTTCCATCGGGACCAGCTCTGTCATGCTAACATGTCGGGAGTGAGGCTAAATAATGCTCCAAACTCGATGAAAAAACTGTCATGGCCATTTTTAAAGGGATCCATTGATCCATTGGCAGCACTCTACACTGAGTAAACGGACATATTTTATGATCATTTAATATTCTATTCAATGCATAACAATAACAGCAGAGATAAAACTGTACAATGATCACAAATAGTTCCTGAAGAGCCTCGCAACCTCTCGTGAACCCTAGTGAGGGTCTCGAATCTCAGGTTGGGAACCACTGCTCTAAGTTCATGTTAGGTTCCTGAGAAATCACAAATTATCCATTAGTTTTGATTGATAACTAAACACTACAATACCCATGAGCCTCTGTTGCCAGTAAAATGTGTAAATCAGGGCTGTTGGAAATTCTGTCACAATAGTTTCGTAGCTCAACCCAAACGGTTCCAGAAGTTCAGTGACGTTTCTCACTGAAATGCACCTTGGGAGTCATCGCTGACCTCTTTCCTTCTGTTTCTACCTCCACAGTTTTAATCTTTTGTGCTCGCAATTAAACCAGAGTTACATCATTCACCTCACATTGTCTGTATACAAAATGCACAAGACTCTAAATAACACCACATTCCTGCTTTAAACTGTTCTTAAGCTTTAACATCTCAGTGATAATAACATCACAGAGCTAGCATCTAGTGGCTGTTTGTAGCGGTGCATCTGAAGATACCTCTGCACTGGTTTCAGCTTTTGGCTGCTTCAAAGCAACATTTTTCCTCTACAGAACTGGCAGAAAAGTTGCGTCCACAATATCAAACATCTTTCAGGCGCTGCATGTGTTTGCTGACTGTTGGCCCATGTAGTGGAAACACTTGATTTCTGCAGATCTGACAGGAAACCATCCTGCTAAGCTAATCTCCCACAAACCTCTCGCTCGGCGGCGGTGCCAGAGCTAATCAGGAGACATCAACACACGCGTACACACTCGGTAATGAGCGCATGCAGGAACGCTGAACATGGAAACACACATTCTCTCCCGCACACCCCGACAGTTGAAAACAAAGGTTATGACAATTCATTCGTCTTCACATCAGCGCGCACGCTAGACCTCAGAGACAGAAAGAGTCAGCACAATCTGCACGTCTAAACACGCAGTCATTACCAAAGCATCTCCCGAGCAGAAACTAATACCTGTTCCCAAGCCTCAGCGCTGTACACATGCACGCAGCATGGGCAAGGCCACGCAAATGCTTTCCATCGGTTTGTGTAAGCAATGATAAACACGTTACATCTAATCATAAAAGCGTGGATTTCATGTTACGGTCGGGGCAGAGCTTCTGCAGCCAAAATGCCCAGTTTTCCCATGGTTGTATTTCAGAGGGAGAGTAGGGCTGCGTTTCATTTCTGTGTGTTTATGGCAGATCTAAATTATGGTATCAGGTTCGCCACAAACCGAACCAACTGCCAACTGTCATGGCCGACCCTCCCATATAGGCCACTTCTGTCTCTGGGAAGTAGTGTAACCCAATCTATCCCCGAATTTCTGGCTCTCCGCTTGGGTTCATTTTTGCCGTACGGGGAGAGAGAGAGCAGACAGGTCTGAAAAAACAAACACAGACCTTCAGAACAAAGTTAGTGGTTCTTTTTTAAATTTTTTTCCTCAAATAGAAAGCAGAGGAAATGCTGCCGGCAGAGCACCGTTTTGTGAATGAAGCCCAGCTGACAAACAGAGCAGGACTGTAAAGACCTCAAAGCCAAAACACTCACCTACATGTATGCACAGACAGATACACTGACTGCCACCACTGTGTGTCTCCATGTTCCTATACTCAATACTATAATGCTGCGGTTGAATAATAAAAAGAAATTATATCACTTATCCTTTCCTAAACACTTTTCAATGGAAAACGACATGAGGTAAGATGTGAAGAAGAATTCATAAGACAGCCGCGATGCAAAGATAATTCAACTGCGCTTACACTAGAGCAGCGGTTCCCAACCTGGGGGTCGAGACCCACACTAGTGCACAACGACAAAGAAATCTGAATGATTGTTAAAAATGATAAAAAAATACATAATAAAGACAGAGAATTGTATAAAAAGTTCACTAAACAGGAAATAATCTGCTCAAAATTCATTCAAATCTCTCGTTTTACACAAACTTCCTGCAGTTACTCAGTTCATTATTTGGGTTCATTGTACAGTTTTTAATATAATATAAAATATCACTTAGTCACTTAAATAATAGAAAAGCGGTGCCTTGAGGAGTAAATTATAGTCAAATATAAGTCTGCTTTTAACAAACATTTTTATACATTTAAACATTTTTTATCTTGGTACATTTAGTGAAACAACATGTATGTATATAGTATTTTGTTATGATGATGTTATTAACTAGACAGATATATTTGGAAGAGATAAAATCTATATTTGTATGATTTCCATACGTTGTGGATGGTTCTTTAAATATTGCTAGCTACAAGGAATTGTGGGATGGCATTATCCCCTTTCCTTTGCTAAAGGATAGTAAAGTGTATCCTCTGTGGAAGGAAATAAGAAAGGAAGCAGCTTTCCTTAGCATTTAGATCATTTCACCCATTTAAAAGGGTTAGGGGGTTAGAAGTTATGGTTCCTGATCAAAATATGTTGTGTCATTTCAATTGAATTTGCAGTACCCATGGGTTCCAAGAGATGGCGATGTTACAGAGGAAAGTTGGGTGTCAAAAAGCTTTGAAGGTTTTCACTCAGCATGTAGGTCAGGACACAATGATGATCACAGGGAAACTGAAATGATCCCAACGTTATTGTGAGGAAACTCTTCTCCACTGCTGCTGAAAGTAAAGCTGGAAAATCCTCTTTCAGTCCCTCGAACGTAAAGAATGATGAGCAACATATGGCAGCATAAAGTCTGCAGGTCCTGTTACGTAAGTCCTCGTAAGAGAGGAGCTGTTCTTTAAAGGACGAAGAACAGATTGAAAAATACAATAAAATTATTTTAAAGGTTTAGCAAAATGATGACTTTACATGGTACCCGACAGTGGTGGAAGAAATACTTTTACTTGAGTAAAAGTATTAATACCACATTCAAAAGTTTACTGAAGTAAAATTATGTTATCAACAAAACTGACTAAAAGTACTTCAAATAAAAGTACTCATAGTCCAGTAAAATGTTCCTGTCCTGCCAATCCAGGAGGGGTTTTAAGTAGTTTTAGCTTAAGAAGTAGAAGAATTTTCTGAACCCATAAAGCAGGGGTCAGCAACCTTTACTGTGAAAGGAGCCAAACAGAACCTGCCTGGAGCCACAAAACATATTTGAGCCTTTTAATGCTGATTGACTGAACTAATTTCTCACCACAGATCAATCACCACCATAAGAACAGAACATCCACAGCTAAGAAGAAGCTAATGAAGCTGAAAAACCGATGAATCAGCAAAACACTACGCCTCATTGAGTGTCTAATTAGATGTGCTAGTATGTGAGCAGAAATAAATATACGCTCCGTCCTACTGACTGATAAAAGCTTAACATTATGGAAATAGCTCAGATTCTAACTTCCAACCTGATTGTGAACTGGAGCTTTCACATAATGACGCCTGGAAGCTCCAAACTCACAGAAACAGAAATTCAAAGAAAGTGAGATGTCTCACTCTTTACCTACTTCAGTCGTCATCTCCGGGTTTTAAATACAAAAATAAGATGTATCTTAAGTCACTGTTTCTTTCCAAGCTGATTATGGAAGTAGCTAACGAGAGAGACATCTCGGTTCCTTCTCATCGCTGATGAAAGCTGCACGTGTGCAGTACCAATCGGGTAGGATGTATAGGCGCAAACACAGCCAATCATAAAGTGCTAATGTGTTACGGCATCTGTAAACATCTGTTTCTATACCTATACACCAGTAAAAAAACAAAACAAGACAAAAAAAGGGTTCACATGTGACAGCAGGCAGAGAAAGAACAGTGGGAGTGCATGTACACTCGCTGGTTTCATTGGTGCAGATATTTCAGGTGTTTTCTGGGCTCTAGAAACCATGAA
>NW_023339674.1:778168-778408 GCF_004916995.1 Morone saxatilis
TCTTTAAACTAATAAAGGTCATACATCCAGGCGGCTCTGCTACGAGTATACGAGTTATAATCCAAGTGTGCACATGTTCGTTATGTGCTGAGTATGTTTTCACTGTTGGCCTGTAATTACAAAAACACATGGCGGCTAATTAGCTGCTGGACCGTTTTCCCCTTATTGCTGAAGAATTTCACTTTTTTGAGGTTTGAGGGCTTTCGTCCAACAGAAGCTCTGCGCACACACACACACACA
>NW_023339674.1:778511-779467 GCF_004916995.1 Morone saxatilis
CACCCCTTTCCACTTGCTTCACAGGGATCAAAAAAGCCATACAACACGAGTACACACAACACAACTCGTATGATAACCTGACAACATGCCTAATTAGGAGGACAGTAGATAATTAGATGAATAACACAAATCAAAATTATGAGGACTAATTAAATATGTGAGGACAGTAGCTATACAACACACAGAAATGACACTAAAGTGCATTAAAGGGCCAAACATGAATAAATGGAACATTTCTAAACACAAACACAAAAGTGAAAGCATTGTGCATTAAGTGGACACACATCTAATTTATGAGGACAATGTTTTACACAACACACAGTTCAACAGCACTGTGCATTATGAAGTAATACCTGATGTATGAGGACACTTTTACAGACAATATAGCCCGCTATATAAGAGCCCCTATATGTACAGTAGTTTGGTATTTTGTGTTTTATAGTTAGTGCCTGTTTCATGTTCACAATCTTACTGTTGTTTCCATACACTTTCATACCACGCACTCAGGTATCTTGTTGTCTTTCTTATGTCTTTTAGCCCATTCGCTCCGCTCTTCATGTGTATACAAGCACATTAATGAGGGATTATAACTTCAATGTCATTGCTAATACAAACTGTAAATAACAGTACAGAGGCAGCAATGGTCATTGCAATTACTTCACTGATACACAGTAGGGGACTGTGTTATGTTACTGTGTGTAATCTCTGAAATACACAATGCTATTTTTGTGATGTGACTTTATAAGACAGCTGATAGATAACATATACAGCAATCAGTAAACGAGGAGCCAAATGTATTTTCTCCCGACAAAAATGCATGTACATTTCTGCTACATGCAAACGTAAGAAATGTGAGGGGCGCTGTGTTGATACACAGATTGTGCACAATGTCTGCTCATTGTGGACTAGAAGGACTTTTGCAGAAACTTTTGAGCTCTCTAGCTCTGTAGAAACAC
>NW_023339674.1:779567-784140 GCF_004916995.1 Morone saxatilis
AGCAGTTTCAGTCGGAGCAGACCGGCTATGGAAACAAACCACAGAGAGGCTGCGATACAACACAGACAGAGGGAGAGAGACACCATGTGACTTTATCTTTATATAGAGAATAGCTGTTTGCTGATATATTCATGTTTTAAATCTCTTATATAACCTTTAATACATGGCAGCTGTTTTTAGAGCCCATGGGAGGTAAACATTTGATCTTAAGAGAGATTTTTTTTGTGAAGTATTCCTTTAATGCAGCTGAAGTTTTATATAGTTTTCTACTTTTGCAGCACTAATGAAGTGTTATTAGTTACAGTGTAGTTAGCACTTTGTTCTCTTATATTCTGCTTACGAGTAAATTATTTTGTGTGTATTATTTGACACTCTGTCTGGCTGGTTCTGTTGCTGACACTCCAGACTGATATTATCCTGTAATTCATTACATCACTTTATATTTTTGTCGGATCAGTCTGGTCCTCTCGCCCCTGAGCAGGCTCTCCTTTGGAGACAGAGCCAGTCTCTTAAATTTTCTGCTTGATAAATTTTCCTAATAAATAAATCTCTCTGAGCTGTATTTTCTCTGAACGTCGGCCCGACTGTTTTGTACATCATTACGAGCACCGTGGTGTGAGGAGAAATTATTATTCACTGGAAAACAAAATGGAAATAAATACATTTCCATCTCAGAAAAATAAATTGGGTTATTTTACACACTTGTTAAAAGTTGCTTGATGTATTTAGCTTCAGTTTTTGTTAACAGTGTGAGAACAGCAGCACGGGGCCTTTCGCTCCCTCGTTAATCTATTTTAAGGGTGAAGTGTAACATAATCTGTTGCAGGGACTTTGGCATCGAGCATAATTTTATTATGAACATTTGCAGTGAACCTCAATTATATGGATTCAGTGTGTGTGGTCAGAATTAATACGGCTCCCAGTCTCTGCGCCACACTCACTAATAACAGCAGTGTGACCTCTAAAGTCTGCAGTAGCCTGCTGTCTCAGTGATTTAATGCTGTTTCAAATCATCACACTCTGTCTTATTATATTAAATATTGAAGGAACTGATCTGTGCCGTAGTTGGAATGTCACTGTCACTCTCCCCTCCCATCCATCTGTCAGTCTGTGTCGTTTTCTGCCGAGCATCAAACAGCAGACAGACACCGTTAGAGACTCGCTGGTGAACGCAGAGGACCAACCTACTAGGTCAATTAGCCTCCTCCTGTGTCTTTAAACTAGAGGGTGACACAGGAGTGGGTTTTCCCTCCCGTCCTGTCCTGTTCCCGTGTTGTGTGGACTTTTGGGGTTGCAGTATTTAGGCAGAGCTCAGTGCTCTCTCTCCTCCGCCCTGAGACAGACCAGTCTGGTTTTTGGTTTTGATGGTTTATTGTGCTTGCTGCATCTTATCCAACAACACAGCACTCATAAAGAAACCACTTCTCCACTCCATGCACTCACTTACACCCATTGATCCTACTGATTTCACATAATACTGTTATTTTAGTTTAAGTATTTTCCTTAATAAATGAATTTGTTAATTGGCTTTGCTGTGTGCGTCTCCCTCCTTTGTTTGTCACGGCCGTATGGCCCGGTTTGTGACACACAGAGTCAGGTTGCTGCTATTCTGCACGTCGACTCACTATAAAAAAGACTCTGCTACACTAAATGGAACCTTAACTAGTCTCATTAGTTTCACCTGGGTTTACCCTACTATTTCATGTCAAAATGGTTGCTGTGAAAAAGCACTCCCATCCCGTAGGAATCCCACAGATAATCCTAGACTGAAACTTTGTCATTAAGGTGGCAGGTAAAGAAGTGTGCAGGTACCTTCCATAAAGCTGTAACTGTTCTGTTAAAGGACTCTGAGTTATAAAGATCTGAGTCGACGTTGAATATAATGAACTATATTACAGCAGAGTGCAGGTTTGGTCTGGTTTCTCTACAGTGCGTCTCCCTTTTTCTTTCTGTCCATGACTTTAATTAGCTCCTGGGGATATTTTTAGTGGCTCTCTTGACGATTTAATTAGGTTTACAAATGATAATTTTTAACCACCATGTCTACCGTGGGCCGTGGCAGCACAATAAACACAATCAGACATTCCCCCTGCAGAATTGCATTAGGGGTTTGGCACTGCCAGAGAGCGGGGCTGGAAAATGTCGAGCTAGCTGGCATCAAGGAGCTCCTGTTACCGGTAAAGGGGGAAAACTCCCAGCGCTCTGCCAATCCAAAGCACACACACTCACACACAGTCACTCACATGCAAACTCCCAATTACACTCCTGCAGAGGTGGTTTTTAAACTTCTCTCAACAGGAAGATGTAGCAGTGGGCGGGGCTTTTCTTTAATAAACTGTTATGGCTGCCTCCCTCCATGCTGCCATGGCAACAAAACAGCCATCAATGGCGCATGGACAGGACAGGAATGGGGAAAGGGGAAAATATCCTCACTTGTACCAAAATATTTCAGTCCTTAATCCTCTCTGATTCTAATAAAGGGCCATTTGTTCCCAAATAATAGGACGCAGTGGGGTAAAAGTTTGAGTATCGTGATCCTGGAAAAATGTTCTAAAGCTCCCTTTTTCCCCCTCTTCTAGTATTGGATTATGCTCCGATGTTGGAAAAGTCCTGCAGAATTAAGATGATTTCATTTCACGGGCACGTCGTGTTGTAATAAATTCAGCCGTCTCTCAGTGTGACCTCTGGATGAGCCGCTGCGGTCGGCGTCTCTGCTCCAACTCTGCTCCACTCCAGATTGCTTTTCAGTTTTCAGTGTAGGTGATGCACTTGTGACTAACTCCCTCGATCGCTTGGGCCAAACTTCAATCAATCCCTGTGTGTGTGTGAGTGTCCAGTTCAATCATTGATCACTGCTTACAACATGGGTCCCAAAGCAGATGACAACCCAGGAATCTCATCTGGTTTGTGGGTTTGTGTTTTCAAACTCTGTCGACTTGAGATTATAAAATGTTGTCATCGGCAATATACTTTAGGTTCATTCTCTCCTCCTGATTATTGGTTATTGACAAATAGCTCTGGCTAACGTGTGCAGAAGTCAGCCAGTGTTGCTCCCTCACAGGGTCTCTGAAGAAAAAGTGCACCTGTGGCCAAAAGTATGTGGACAGCCGAGGTTGCTGTTGTAGTTCATCCCAAAGGTGCCAGATGGTCACGGATTTGTCCAAATACTTTTGTACATTTGAATTACTTTTTGGAGAGAATAAGGCTTCATCTGTCGATCATTTTCTCTACGATGTCCTCAGATGTCTCTTTTGTTACACACATTCGTTGCTCAAGTAGAAGAACTGAACGTACAGGCTCTGAAATGCACTCAAAGTATTAAAGGACATGTTTACCGTTCGCTGCAAAGCTCCCTCTCTGGTCTGTTTAGTCTTTACGTGTTTTATACCGTCTGCATGCCTGATATCAACAGTCTTGAATGTTGGGAAGGATGAATAATAATCAATAATTATCCTCAAAGGCATTAAAATTAAAGTAACAAGCTGCTTGGAAAATTATAAAGCATTTTAATACCTCCCACCTCTGTCCACAGTCCAAAGATACTCTCACGGAGGACTAAAGAAAACCAAAAATATTTCACTTTTGGAGAAACTAACATCAGAGAAATGTTCTTAAAAAAATCTCAAATTGATCTATTATCATTCAACAATAAGTTGGGATTACTTTAATAGTGACAGCTGATTATTTTATTAACCATTGCAGATCGAACACGTTCAGTTAAAAAGTAAGCAATGAATTTTGGTGATGGACTCCCATTAGTAAACTTTTACAGTAGAAAAAATAATCCAAAAACAGTCTTAATACAATCAGTTAATCAAGTTTTCAACAATTTTCATGATTGATTATCCATTCAAGTCATTTATCAAGATATAAATTTCCGACTTTCTTTGATTGAAGTTTCTCATCTGTGATTATCTCCTGTTTTTTCTTTCTATTTGTTAGTCAATAAGTAAAGAAGATAGGTGAGATAATAAGGTTATAGTGAAGAAAAATAGAAGAAAGTAGAAAGGAGAGATGAGTGAGGTAACAAGTGAAAGAAGATAGAGTAGAGTTAATAAGGAATAAAGGAAGAAGTAAAAATAGATAATATATATAACGAGAGATAACGATGAATAGAGAGGAGTAGCGTAAGGGGAATGAGAGGATAGTAGTGGAAAAGCAGAAGACGGAGGGAAGAAGCAAAGAATAGGACGAGGAAGAGAGAGGATATATAGGTGAGTAAGTAGGGAAAATATAATAGAGATACATAAGGAGAAGGAGAACTAATCGAATCTTCATTGTAAAGTGAGTTTCAGACAAAACAAGACATTTTGAGGTTCTTTTTTTCATTTGATAAATTAAACAATAATCAATAAAGCAAAAGAAAAATCATGATTAATTGCAGTCTTTAACTAAATAGAACAACAACCTTGTTTACTCTTTTCGTTGAAGTTTTTTTTTTTGTCAGTCACACAGCGGCAAAAAGAAATATTTCTAGTGAACAGAAAAAAATCTAATAAGAATAAATAAAAAGATCAATTTGATCATTTTTTTATAGGTAAGTAAACACATAGTGTGTGTGTGTGTGGGGGGG
>NW_023339674.1:784191-786660 GCF_004916995.1 Morone saxatilis
GGTTGGGAGGGTTACTTTAAAAATATAATCTGATACAACTGATAACTACCTTAAATAAAAAAAAATGTAGTCAATAATCTAATTAAAGTATCTCAATATTAAATTAACTTGATACTATACATTACTTTTGGATTACCTCAATATGTAAATAAAACTAGAAAAGAAATATCAATAAGAAGTATTGATGTAAATATTTCCTAAGACAACATAACAATGTGACCTTAAATGGATATTGTAACTTCAATTTAATTACTTCTTTTTTTTCTGTAACTGTAACCGATTACAGTTCCCTTATTTTGTATTCTGATTAAGTAACTCAGTTACATGTAATCTGTAACTCCTCAAGCCTGGCTTTACTTTAATATATTTAAAATTCTGTTGTTTTGCATTTATTTTATTTACCCGTTCAGCAATTATAGACGTTGTGTATGAAGACGAGATTTATTAGAAAAAATAAAAAGGAAATAATGGAAGTAAAAGAAAAAGCAGTTTTAATGGATGTAACATACGTCAGTTGTGACTCTCGTTTAGACCGGGCTACTTTATGTGACGGGTTAATGTGCTGTTATTGAAGAGGCTTTTAAAGGGTTGCCAGATCTGGTAGAATTTATCCTCACATCCACAACAAACTTCATTTTATTTGTTCTTTAGTTTCGAGTTGCTTTGCCGACACTTTCTCCTGTCATTGGTCTACATACACTCGCCAAATCTTTTATGTAAAACAATAAAATATTAAAGACTAAATCAACACTAAATCACTTTATTATACTTTCAGTTCTATTTTTTATTCCAACAGCAGTTCTAAAAAGGCTTTTCATTTTCTGAATATGTGAATCAGGCGTGTTAAGTTAAACATTGTTCTTATTGTGTGACTGAAGGGTTCACACTGCTGATTTTACACCAGAATCCAGAGGTAATCCCTCCGTTTTCACTGTGTAAAGCCTTTAGTGTAGCAGCTATTATTAGCTCCAAATCTGCACTTTTCACAGCGTTGTTCCTACATCCTTGGAGCCGTAATGTATCTGTTCGGATTTTAGAAAGGGCTAAAATGGCTGGCAATAAATGGGATTTAAAATTAAATGTAAGGAAAGTGACAGCTATCTTTGCTTTATTGACGGATGTGGGCCCAACCAGGAACAGATGTGTGGTTCTTTTACACAGATCTGCAGTCATAAGTTTGTGGTCGATATCAGTGTAACACAAAAAGAGGTTTGTAAAGGAATTAGTGTTAAATATAATAGACAGGAAAACACACATTCTCTGTAACAAACTGTGAGATTTGAGATTAGGGGCCCGAGTGTGAGTGTTTATAGGATGCAAACTGTCTCACATTCAAACATGTATTTTCTTCTATCCGAGCTCCTGTGTGCATGTATGTGCAGAATGTGAATACAGCATGTGTTCCTGCATTCAGCCATATGCTGCTGTGTAGTTGTAATCTGCAGTCAGTCAGTCTGTGTGCCAGCAGCTCGTTGGACGGCCCTGCATGTGTGATCAGCGCAGCATTCCTCAGTGACAGCCGCGGGGCAACGGCTTCTTTAAATAGCCCTCGAGATCTGCAGCGACGCTGGGATTTCTCTGAGCTCAGGTGGAGTGTTAGCGCCTCCCTGTGGTCAGAGACGGGTTGGTCTCATGAGATGTTTACAGACATAAATCATACCCGGGAGTTTAGACTCTTATTGTGTGGAATTAGCTTTTTTTCTGCTATTGGTTGAGGTGGAAAACTTCTTCACTGACCAACTTCTTTAGCTCATTTTCTGTCTTTTGTAGTTGACAAGACATCCAGATGTCTAATTTGCTGAAAGATGAAAGATTTTAAGACATTGAGGTTACATAGAAAACATTCTTCCATCAGCATTATACATGTGCAGATCATCCTCTTAATTCAAATGCAGTGGAAACAATGGTTATATTTAATCTATATAGAAAACATTTACTTTACAATCACATTTAACATATGTAGCTTCACAGGGGGTTGCAAGGCCTTCTTGATTTTAAAGGGTGTAACCATTCACAGTATATATAATGGACAGAACTTCCAGGTCTGTGAAGTGTCTTAAACCTGTATTCTCTCTTATGACCAGCAGGGGGCAGTACCATTGGCTGCAATAAAAGACTGACACCATTCAGTCTTATGGAGAAATGATTTCCAGAAGAACAACACACGACACCCTAAAATGAGTGTACTAATAGTAGAGTTCATAATATATGAGATTTATAACTTAATAAATTATCAGGCAACAACTATTCCTCTAATATCATAAATCGATTAAAGTGGCAGTCATGGTGTCCTCACGCCTCCCCTGCTGTGTTGTAGTCATTATTCCTCAGGCCCTTCTGCTGTAGTTTGTTTCAGTAGCCAGTCCTGCTCTGTTGTTTTATTTATTACAGACGAAATCCACACGACATCCAGAGTAATTGGTGGAAGTTGCTGGAGAGTGACAACACCTAACAGAGACGGTTTAAATG
>NW_023339674.1:786685-799562 GCF_004916995.1 Morone saxatilis
AAATGAGTTTTATTCTATGTGTTTCTGTCCACTTTGGAATGAGGAGTATAGCGATGATACTGAAGGGTAAAATACAGTGTTTTTGTCTGCTGGAGTCTGGTGGAGAGTGATAGTAGATAAAAATTAACCACGAATAGTTGCTGTTTGTTTAAATACCGGTCATACAAAAAAATAACTAAAAAAGTTTGTCTCAAACTATATGACTAGGGTAATCAGGAGTAGCCTCAATGGGATTTTCGTTTTCTATTAAATTGGCTTATGAATCACAGGGAGGTTGTGGTATGGCACTCGACAGATGGGTAGAACAAAAACCACTGAGTCTGTCAGTGGGCAGAAGCCCACTAGCTGTGCTTTTATTGGGTTGTCTGATTGGCTGCGTACCAACACTAGGACTTAGTCTTTACCTGGCTTGTAATGCGACGGGCCGCCAAGCAGCTAGGGTTTTGATGAATGATTCCAGGTCCTCCCTGGCACCTGGCCCCAGGAAACGCAGGAAGATTGAGGCCGGGAGGCACTCCCGCAAGAATGTAAGATTAGCTTACATGCGCAGCCCTTTTTTCATAAGAAATATTTTCTCAGAGATAATATCAACTTGGCTTCCACCATTGCATTAGGATATTTATTTCCACCAAGCGGCAAGAACGCCCCGAGAACAAGTGGAATAGGCTGGAGCAGATATAGTATGCGCAAAAAGGACATAGCAAAACAAGAAGATTTCGTTTGGGTTAAACTTCATGCGCTTAAAAGTTTGGTGCGGAATTATTATATTTTTGAGACTTTAACATACTGTTGTACGGAAAAGGCTTGACTTATTTCAAGTATAACCTACTCTTTGATCTGAGATGGAGGTGGGAAAGAAATGGAGGTACATACCAGATTAGCAAGCAATGCATAACAGTTCCAAGATTGGAAAAGTGGTATGGAGACAGACCTGCTTGGGGGACAGATGAGCATTAGTCTAGAAATTCAAGGTCATATATAGCGGCATTCCTCTTTTTAAATCCTGAAGTAACCTGCTTTTTCCAGCAATAAGCTACAGCAAGCGAGTTCTGGATACGAGTTTGATTGTGGTTTCTGAAACTATCATGAGCTTGTAAGATATAGTATACACAATTTTGAGATCTTTGATAGTTCCAAAAAAAATACTCCCAAAAATAGCGGAAGTGGTTCTTTTAAAATTCAAGTCAAAGTTGACATTTTTGGAAAGTACACTTTCAGTTCCTTGGCCCCTCCCCTGTGAGAAAGAGTCCCGACAGCTTACCCATTCCCCTTCTTTGAAGGCACAGCCAGAACCTTTAGCTTAGCTTAAGGACACAAGTCAGCCTAGCTTTGTAGTGTAAGCTGCAGGGGAATACAGAACAGTGAATCAGAACATATTGTAAGTGGAGTTATTGTCAAATGAGTCAGTTGTCATGTCGCAAGCTACGCGGCCAGACGCGAAAGCAAATTAGCAAACGACGTTTCAGAAAGTGCTGTTCAGATAATTTGGAATCTTTTTAAACATACACTTCTAAGAAAACTTCAATAGAACCACCACACTACACACACAACAACACCACACACACCCCACACCACAACACAAGTTACTCATGAGCCCAGCGGGATGCTGAGCACCTCACTCGTTCGTAGACGCAATGTCAAACCAGAACACTCATAGATCCTACAGGAAGAAGATGTTGAGGCAAATTGTGGCCACCAATCTCCCTCATTCATTTGAAAACTGTGTTGTCCGCATCACGCAGACCTGTGGATATCACCAGTTATGCTGGCTCACTTTCCACACGCATGTTTTCCCTCTTGTAGAAATCGAACCAAAGACATAGACATTTCAAAAGCTGCACATCTGCGGGTCCACCCATGAGCAGTCACACCAAACGTTCTGTGGATCTCTCTGCCCCACGCCGCTGTCCGGCAGCCCAAGAAGTAGTGCCCCTGTAGATGCCTGGCAGCTTCGAGGCTGAGTTCTCCACGGACTCTTCTTCAGGTCGTTCAGTGATGTGGGCTCGCGCAGATTTGCCGTCCCGCCAACCAACCAGGGAAAAACCACGGCGGTTGAAAGTTGACGATATGAAAGACGCACAGGTGTGGACCTGGTTTGCAGGGGGAACCAATACGGCAGACCCGACCAATTGTCAGGTACGAGCATAATATAGTGAAAAGACAGGGCTGAGGAGAAACTCTTGTGACTAAGCTGGAGTGAGCTGTGTATTAAACACCGGAAATCAGGTGCTCTGGGGCTCCACGAAACAGATGGTCTCAAACATAAAGTGGCATGAGAGCTCCTCTCCAGCGAGGGTTTGTGTAACTAGGAGGGTCGAGGGAATGGGCACAACAGGCAAAGAGGGGATTATGAGGAAATCGGCAAAGGGAGGGCTGAGGGGCAAGGGATGTTTCCATTTTTTACCCATTGTAGGAAAGATACATCGCCGCACAAGAAAACTGAGAAGCTAAACCGTCTCTGTTAGTGTTTCCACTCCTCCAGCAATCACCAACTCTGGTTTGGTTGTAATAAATAAAACCAACAGAGCAGACTGGCTACTGAAACAAACTACAGAGAAGCTGAGATAAGATACAACACAGAGGGAGTGAGACACCATGACTCCACTTTATATTTATATAGAGAATAGTTGTTTGCTGATATATTAAGGTTATAAATCTCATATATGTAACCTCTAAGTACATATTTTATGTCTGTGTTGTTCTGTATGTCTGTTCTGAGCTGTCCTTGACCCTGTTCACTGTAAACAATGCTCAGCACCTCTGTAATGCATCAGAACATAAAACCGGAATGAAAAACCGTTGAAACTCACCTTCTCCTTTTAAAAGAATCTGTGTTATCTCAGAGAAAATTGGAAGCAATAATAAAGCTATGAGCTTTAAATGCATTGATGAAGTGTACAAACAGGCAGTGCAGTGTATCTGAAGATTTGTCTGCTAGTGCATTTACTGTCTGACCTGTTTCCCGTCGGCTACTAAAGAGCCAATGACCCACTTTATGTTAGCCCGGGAGCCCTCGGGCCTGCTGTTTGCATGCATGCATGCGCACTGTGTGCATGCACTCTACCAGTTTGATTTCATGTGTGCAAACTGTGCTCATGTATACATGTTGCATGTGAGCTCTCTTGCACGTTCGGTAGCAGCAGCATCACCTGTGTGTGTGTCAGTGTGTCAGTAATGGGACCTGTTGCTGGATGCGTTCACTGCAGGAGTCCTGAACTGTAACTCCAGAATGATGTACAGAGAAATAAATCAGCTCTGCAGGCAGATATCTGCACGTGAGCGAACTGACGGCCAGTTCAGGCCAGTTTGTTGCTGCTTTCAGAGCCAGAAGTTAAAAGTGGAGGTGTTGCTGGGTGCAGGCGGGGGAGGAGGGTTGGGGGAGAGTGGTGGATATTACACTGGAGGGGGTTGCAGGGGAGACAGATACAGCAGGTGCTCATATCCCTGCCAGCTATTTATAGTCCTACAGAGCTCCCTGATATACAGGTCAGCACGTGCAACTTGAACTTGAGTTCTCTCTGAACAGAACTCCATATTAAAAATATAGAATAAGAAAACAATTACATGTATTTTGCTATATTGGAACAAGTTTGACTGAATAATCCTAATACGAGACTTAATATCCTGCTGAGACAATCAATAAACAATAAAATATTTAATCTTTAATGAATCTTTTTTCCAGAACATCGAGTTGAAGGTCGAGGTGGAAAGTCTGAAAAATGAACTTGAGGAGAAGCAACAACTTCTGGACAAAGCTCTGTGAGTATTTGACTTCCTGCATCGATAACCGCCGGCCCTTCAACCTCCACATGTATCCAACAAATCACTCATCTCCAGAACATATATTCAGAAGTGGTTTCAAATATTCGGCCGCTTGTGCTGCACAGATTTATTGAAATGCCTTCGGGGAAACCAGACAGAGAACTACAAAAACACTCTTTTCATCGCTAGTTTGATTATTTCCCATGAGTCCATCAGTACTTCAGAGCCCGGGCGCCCTCGGGACCCGGCGGCCTGTAGACTCACCTAGCTATCACAACACGGACTAAGCTCCGAGGAATGCCAGTGTATGTACTGAAACGCTTTGAGGAGGATGAAGTGGCTCTGTGTTCTGGGTCGGAGGACGAAGAGGGGATGAGGGTGAGGAGGTGAAGAGGGGGTGAGGACTGTGGGTTTGTTTTGAAGGGGGAGGGCGTAGAGAGTATGGGAGTAGGGAGAGTGAAGGGCAGAGGTGTCTTGTGGTTTGTTGCGTTGCTGAGTCGGGAACTATTTGAGCTGCAGCACCTGTCAGTGAGGCAGCTGTCAGATTCTTTAACAGGATGAGAGCGAGACTGACGGCACAATATGAGCACTAACCGTGTTTCTGAATGTTTAACAAAAATATTTTTCATGTTCGGTTATTCCAACAATGTTTCAGCATTGACGAATGAGAGTTTAGTTAAAAGTTCAATTCACAAAAACAACAAAAACAAGTGGCAAACCTCAGTAGTGCCAAAAGCTTCTGCAGTGGGTTCACTTTTCAGACTCGGAGGTTGCTGCTTGATTTAGGAAGGAAGAACGTTGTTGCTCTTTTTATTGAGATATATGAATGTCACACTGCTTCTCACATTAACACTGCAGAACCATCCAAAAGGACACTGGGTTGTCCATTCAACACTTTTTTACGTTCATTTTGGCAACAGACCCTCAAGCTTCCCTCCAAAATATAAGCAGTCCATTTTGCTTCTTACAGATTACTGTATGACTTAGGGATGATAAGATTCACTGATTCGCACCTGTGCACTGGCATAAGGATTTAGGGATTCTAGGTATGAATAGGTCATCAAGAAACAAAAAAAGTTTGTGTGAAGAATTGTTGAGAAAGAGTTTTACAGTCTGAGAGCCTGAGGGAAGAAGCTGATTTCCTCCGATTAAAATGTGTGCATTGGATAAAGTTGGGCATGAACTTGCAATGCATCTTTTCTAATATTTTGCATTTGTAAAAAAAACTAATGACAACAACAACAACAACAACGGGGTGAATCGTACCGCATTGGGTGCTCCTTATGTATCTTTAATGTATCAGATCATTGATAATGCATCAGTACGCACTGCATCAGCCTCCGTGACGGAGATGCACATCCCTAATGAGTATTATAGTATAGTATATATAATTTTTAAAAGTAATTGACATAGCATGTGTGTGTTTTTCTTGAATTTAGGACCAACACCTAAAAGGTTTTGTGCCGTTATTTCGTTGTGCTGAGTAAAAGATTTTGCACATGTAAAAATTTGTCCATCAGCATTGTTTGACTGATGAGTTCCCTCATAGTTCAACGAAGGAAAAACACCATTAGCTCAGTTACACGGTGTTGTCGTGCATTATAGGCGGTAATTAGTTCAATCAGTCAATTTAGCGCTTTGTCAAAATAATGAAAAGGAGGAAGAATTCCAGCGTTTGAGGAGAGTAAATGTTAGAGTGGAGTTTGGGGTCGGTGCTCTCCGTGCACTGCTGTTTCATAAATAAACTCTCTGGCCACAGTTTATCATTAGAGCTATTAACAGAGCCTGACTGACAGATGTGAGGAGGAAAAGCTGAGTGTGACCTTCTGGCTGTTGGAGCTGCTGAGTGGTGGAGCAGTGACAGACCGGCTTCACCATAAAAACCTCAACTCGTCCCTCAGAGGGGTCAGAGACATTTCCCCTGGAGGCAAAGTTCACTCGGCCTAAGTCTTTACCTCTGTTTGTTAGCAGGAAATCTCAAAATCCTGCAAAGAGATTTCTATTAAATATGGTGGAATATAACCGAAGAAACAAGGATTCAGATCCAATAGAGTTTCTCACAGTGTTTAAAAGTGAAGGGACACACCTGAAATACAGACCACCACCGCTAAACTCGTACAGAATTCAGCGTCTCTTTCACAAAGCAGATGTCACATTTTTAATGAGTGCAGTTATTGTTTAGTCTGTAATCTGCTAATCAAATGCTTTACAATTTGTTTGCGTATTTTATAATCAATTCATGTCATTTAGAAATATCAAAATTCTCTAATTTCAGTTTCTCAAATGTGAATATTGTCTGGTTTCTTTAGTCCTCTATGACAGTAAACTGAATATCTTTGGGACAAAACAAGACATTTGAGGCCATCATATTGTGATCAACATTTTTCATCGTATGCATTTTATGCCTCTATGTGACAGAAAGAAACAAGACCTTTAGAGAGAAGATTGGCTATCTCTGTATAGTTATTCTTAATGCCTGCCACCATTAAGAATCAATCCTATTCAGTCGGATTCCCCTTGAAATCAATGAAACCACTTTTGTCCACAGGGGGCGCCAGAATCAACACAAAATCATCAGTTTATTGCAGCTGCTTTGAGTCCAAGTACTTGAATAAATGTACTGTATTCTGCATTATACCAACGCGTGTTATAGACGTGTAACATTTAATGTTCGACTGCGACAGAGTGACTTGGTGAGGTAGCCAAGGCAAATTTAAGAATAACAACCTATAAAGCTCATATTGCTCCTGATCACTTGCACATGAAACCAACCAGAGAAGGATCAGATTTAGTGGAATAAGTGCCAAACGTTGACAGACATGAAGCCTGTGAGTCCTTTGGGAACGACTCCTGTTAATGACACCCTGATCTAAGTGACCAGACATGAATAAATAATAGCTGTTTGTTGTCTGCGAGGGAAAAGAAGCCAATGAAATAAACCCATCTGCCTCTGAAGTCAGCTTCTTTATTGCATTCATTTATTATTTATGCACTTTAGGGCTTCTTCAACTAAGTGGACATCTTCAAAAGATTTCAAAGCATTTATTCTATCATAGACAACCCCTGAATATTCAGTACAGTTTGGTTGCTTTAAATAACAATTGTTTGTTAATGTAATAAGGTCCAGACAAACCCTCAGAATATGTTATATTAGATGTTACATCCCTTAAGAAGTCATTTAATTTTGCAGCTTGCCTTAAATAAAGTAATTTTTGTCTGGAACTGCAACCCCATAGGTCAACAGCAGAGAGCCTGTCCAATCAGAATGAAGCAGAGCTGCAGCGCCACCTGGCGGATCGGCAGGAGGAGATCAGCCACATGCAGGAAATCCTTGAAACCAAAGTTCAGCTGCTACAAGAGGTACAGAGACAGAAACACACAACCACACACACATATACAAATACACCGTTACGAGCTCTTCTCCTCGTCTGATTTCAGGAGGCCGAGCTGGCGCGAGGCGAGGCCGAGCGGATGGCCGAGCTGGCGGACTCCGAGGCCCAGCGCTGCCTGGCCCTGGAGAGAGAGATGGTGGAGAGGATGGAGGAGAGCGGAGGCTCAGGTGGACTGCTCACCCAGCAGGCCCTGGCCCACAAAGACAGGTGAATTCACAGTAAAAACATTCATGTAGTCAGTCCCAGCTTTAAACTATTTTATACACAGTTAACACTTTAAATTCACAGTGAAAACAACATGAATTGTGTTAATGGTACAGTAAAGGTTTAAAAATGTGACTACAGATTGAACAAAAGGATGTTTGCAGTTTTATTGAACTATTTTCTGACTTTATAGACACAATTAAACATAAATTACACAGTTTATGGATTAATAAAAAAGCAACAAACAAAATAATCTTCATTTTCGTGCACACAGTTGCTTTCTGTGGTTCTGGGAGGTGTCAGCGGGTCACCGTAGATATCGGTGCTATTCCCGGCACTGTCGGCGCTCGTATCGACTGACCTTGTCAAAAACTGGAACAAAGAGCCAGAGCTGTGACCTACATACTGTAACCGACCCCGGCAGTGAACTCCACCGCAGCTTCAACCATTTTAACCTGCTGCTCGCTCTCTCTCTCTCTCTCTCTCTCTCTCAGGGTGATCGAGGAGTTGACGCAGCAGAAACATTCGCTGGGTCTCCGGGTCGAGGAGCTTGAGGTCAAAGTCCACAATCTTTCCTCCACTCTCAAGAAGAAAGGAGGAGAAGCTGAGGTAGACACAGAGTGAATGCTAATGACAGCTGAGCCTGTATTTATTAAAAGCTCTGAAGAATGAAGTCCAGTAGTTAGACGGCAGATTCAGGTTCTGGTTAAGACCTTAAATCTCTGAACGTGAGCCAGTCAGGTGACTCCTCATCGGGTTACCTTCATCCCTCCTCTTCTCCTCTTCTATCTTTGTGTTTTGGCTCAAACCCCACGCAGGCCGACTGACTGAGATATCAAACTGTTTTTATATCCACATGTGGGTCAGTGGAACTTTGGCAAAGCTGCAGCATGAAGATGAAAACATGTTCCTGTTGACTGGGACAGTCTCTGTATGGTTGTTCTAATGATTACTGTCAGTGTAACACCAGCACTCACTCAACCAGATCATTGATATTCACTTCTAATAAACACTTTACCTGATAAATAAGAATCCAGGAAAGGATTCAATCAAATAACACCAAATTCATCCTTCTTGTTGATTAAAGTTCATTTCTGGTTGTGCTTTCTTCGCCCACAGGGTGATGGCGAGCGCCGAGTCCACGCACATATGCAGGTAGGAACTGTAAATGTGTTCGTACACACTCACAACACAAACACAGATATAATGTTTTCTTGCTTTGCTGGTGGTGAATTGCTCCTCATGAAGTCATTCCTCCTCTCGAGTCATAGAGAGGTAGCTCCACCTAGTGGTGGCGAATCTACACTGCACGTACCGCTGAGCTCTTCACAGTCCATCTCACACTCTATTAAAAATAATAACAACTTTATTCATATAGAACCTTTTAAAACAGAGTTTAGAAAGTGACAGTGATCGTTGCACAAAATGGAATTAAATATAAAAATAAAGAATACCAACATACAATAAGAAGAAGAACAGAAGCCATAAAATAAATAGAAATATGTCTGTAGTCTAGTCTATAAAAATGGGTTTTAGGAAGCGATTTAAAAGTCACTGATTGTGCTGATTAGATCTCCTCGGGCAGCTGACGGGTCCTGATGGTGAAAGCAGGGTAATCTTTAGATCTAAGGCAGCGAACTGGCTCGTAAAGGGTCGACATTTCTGCTACGTAGCTCTGGGTCAGACTGAGCGCTGTGTGTCTGATGTGTTGGCGTCTGTTAGTTAGAAGCAGAGCTGCCGCGTTCAGTTGGAGAGGAGTGAATGACTTTTTCCAGGTCAGGGTGACTGAAGATTGATTTTATTCTAGAAGCAGTTAATTAAATAAAGGAAACAGCACTAAACAGGGCTACAGCGCCAAAAGCATACTGTAAAATAATTAGTTTTTAGCTTTTATTTTAGATAAAGTCTTTTTGGTTTGGTGTTTAAACACTACTATAATGCAAATAATCAGCTTTAAATTGACAGAAGAGTTCTGTTATTATTAGATTTTTAAAATATTATTCTGAATTTTAAAAGTTATAGAACTATAATAAAAGTCATTATCTGTGCAATTACAGTAATTATTGCTGTTTTCACTGATAAAAACTGTATTTTTCAACATTTTTGTTGTGAAAACTTCCATAATTATAGAAGATATCTGTTAATTAACAAACAAATCCATGTAAAATTACAAATACTTTTTTTTTTTACTGTTAATGTCACTAATTTTACATTATGTTAGTATTAAACTTGAATTTAACCGTTGAATCAGTACATATACTTGAAACAGTAAATATCTGCAAAGAAAATCATACATTTACAAATGTATTTTAATTTAATGTAAATTCACAGGATATCTTTGTAATTTTATTCATATTTCCATTTAAAAAATACAGAAAAAAACTGTAAAATCATTAAAAACAAGTGAGTTTACATTTCTATTATTACTTTTGAATGCAGTCATCAAAACCCAGCTGACACACAGTAAGTGTGGAGCTTTGGGGGCCCCTGAAGTTCTGAGGCGCTCCAGATGCCCACATTGCCTGGATGGTAATCCCGCCTGGGTCCTGTCTAAAGCGGGTGTCCTGCCCTCACCTCACCCCTACATGTGTTTCTCTCTCTAATATCAGGTCACACAGCGTCTCTCAGGGAATCAGGGTCACTGCGGAGTCAGCTCACACGTACAGTACAGCGCTGCTAATTTAGCCTCAGCTTCCTCACTGACGCCAGTTATAATTACAATCAGCTCGCTGTCTGCCGGCTGCTCCGCGCACACACTGACTCGCTTCATGAGGCGGCTGTAGAGCTCAGAGGGAGTCAGATGTTTACTCTACACAAAAACAAGTGAGACGTCTGAGGGGAGAAAACCAGCAGAGACACCTCGCCGTTAACTCACCGCTGTCACACTTTCTGCCACTCTGAGAAAAATAAACAGTGGCTGAAGTCTGTCAGCAGTGTTTGGCACTTATCTCTGATTAGGATTAATTGATTTTTGATTGCGTGCCTCATTCCAGACGATCAGTGTTTTGGTGTCGTGTCTCCAGAGGCTTGCAGGGTGACAAATGTAGACAGCGTCCGGGCCAAAAGAGTGCCACACACACACACACACACACAGGAAAACAAATCACAAGTGACAACAGTCGTATCAACAGCACATCCATCCTGCTGCGATAATGAAAGACGGATGAAGACTCAAGTGTCTGTGGGAAAAAGGGCCTAAAAGTGTCTCTAGAAAATGACATCAGCTTTCTAAGAGCTGCTGCTAAAGCGTCATGTGATTCATTGACACGAGCCTCCCTCCCTCCCCTCATTGTGTGACATGCATGTGAAGGCCGGACCAGGACTGGGTGCCCCTGGGAAAGGCATGAACTCATTCCACCCTCACAATTTAGAGAATTTAATGAACCTGATGGAAAACAGTTCACACCCTGCACACAGACACACACACTTAATGTTTTATATTCTCTTCTACAAGTTGTCACACAATGTTTTGATATTAAAGCTGCAGCAGGTCATTAAAAAACTTCTCTATATCCTGACAGTAGAACATTAGACAATAATCTGTGAAACATTCAGGTTCCTCTGGTTCCTCTTAGTGCTCCTAATGACATTTACAAGAATCCTGAAAAATCCTGAACGAAAACAACCAATCAGAGCTGAGAAAGATAGTTAATTGTTGAGCAAATACAGCGTCTTTGAGTCTTTCTCTGCTTCTTGCAAACACCAGACGGAGCGATAAAACGAGCCCGAGGAATCAACAATATTATTTTATTTATTGATGTGCAACTTTTGATTGGGTACTAAAACCATCACCACAAGCATAACAATAAATACATACCTTAAAAGAATTAAAATAAAGTAACCCTGGCCAACAAAACAATATGGGACAATAACGGCAGAGAACCTCAGAATAGAAATTAAAAATGACCAAAATAAGAAATATAACAAAAAATAACAAAGGTAAAACACAAAAGTAAATCTCAAGCTAATAGAATTTCTTTTGCATAATCTAATAATTAGAAAACTGATTTAAGTTTTGATACAAATTTTCAGACATGAGTTGTTTTGTGGATTTCATCTTATTAAAAGCACAAAATGTGATCCAAAGGTTATGTTTGTTATCATGATTAATAAAAAAAAAAAACTAAAAATGCTGTTAAATTAAATAGATGCTGTTTAAGATAAGATGTTCCTTTATTGATCCCTGTAAGGGAAATAGGAATTGGCAGCAGCAGCACAGACGAATGTAGAGCAGAGAGTAGAGAAACAGAGAATAAAATACAATCAAATATAAAATATATACACTATATACAATAAAGTAGAATATGAGCCTGCGTATATCTGTACATGTGCAATGTACAGCGACCCCCCTGTTTCCTGTAAAATGGTTCAGTCCAAACAGCCGCAGGAGGTCTCACTCCTGCACTGATGTGGAAGACAGAAAAGTTTCATGCAGTTTCACAAAATCCTCTCGGAGTGATTTAAATCTTTATTTTGTTAATATAACAAATATTGCTCAAACTTCAGCTTCCTTCCATCTCAGTATTTAGTTAATGTTCAGTCACACAGTTTACAGTCTGAGAAGCTTTTTTATATTTATTATTATTAGACATTCAGAATGGTTTCTTTTTTTGGTTGGCTCTTTATTAGTTGTTACCAGTGCAGGAAGGAGTGTTTAAATTTCACAAAATAGAAATAAGAGTGTGTAAAAATATGTACATTTTATTACAGTAGGCTATATAACAATATATAGAAAATATGTATGAGACAAAAGCTACAGAAGTCTCAGCAATACAAAGTACCTATTATTTCATTATTAGTGATGTATTAATATTTAAGAGTACTTTAATGTTAAAGTTGGTCAAAGTGGAGTTAATTTGAACTACTTCCTGTACTTTTGGTGGTTTAATCTGAACAATGGATCATATTTTATCAACTGATTATATGTATTTGAGTAAAATATTAATTTGTAAAGTAACTATAGCTCTTAAATAAATATAATAAAGTAAAAAGTTCAATATTTCTCTCTGAAATAGAGTATAAAGTATGGAAATACTCATATAGTACAGTCCTTCAGTACAGTACTATCCTAATGTGATTCAACTTAATAATCATTATTTCCCCAAATAAGTTACATATGTGGAACACTAACAGGACTATGAGGTAATAAAATAATAGATTTAAAAGCCCACTTTTGCAGACGGGACTATTTAACGCCGCGGAGTGAGACATCCTCTCAGATATCAGCGATCTTTGGTCTCTGTCACCGTCGCCCCGTTGTTTCGTCCTGAAAGCGGCTCGAGGAGGTCTGACAGTCCGCCTCTCCCTCCATCCTCCGCTGCCGGTGCGGATCGGACCCAGACCGGGAGGCCCGGGACTCCGGAACCGTGTCCGGTGAACCCACAACACATCCAGAACCGTCGACGAGCAGAGAGCCGTTATTTTTCCGTGTTCGTGTCGGACTGTGAGCCGCGGAGATGCTGTCTCACACACGCACACACACACACACACACACACACACGCGCTCCCATGATTTTATA
>NW_023339674.1:799662-806254 GCF_004916995.1 Morone saxatilis
GGAGATGCTGTCTCACACACGCACACACACACACACACACACACACGCACGCCCATGATTTTATAAAATAAAGAGAGAGACATCCGGATCGATCCGACAGCGGAGGACTCTGAGGACAAAGACGGAACCGGATCGATCAGACCACCGATCCTCTCACATCCGCTCCGACTGGAAATCTGAAGATCTCGTTGTCATGTCAACGAGATCCGACGAGACTTTCTGGTTCTTCTGAAACTTGAGGGATGCTGAAGCGACTTCCTCCTCTGACCTCCATCCTCCAGCTTCATCCTCATCATCCTCATCATCCTCACCTTCACTGCTCCGTCTGAGGATTACAGTGATCAGAGTTTACTGATTTCAGTTTGAGTAAAGCTGCTAAAAAGGCCAGTAAATTAATTAAAATGAAATCAGTGAGATTGTAGTTCAACAAACTGAGATTAAATTATTTAAAGATTATATTTTTGTCCTCAGAAGCAGCAAAACAATCTCACCACAAGGTCTGTTTATGATTCCCTCCAGGAAGTTAACTTACCGTAAATTCTGCACAACCTGAAATTTTATCCAATAGTTGAGAGCATGCGAACATTTACCCTCATAATACTGAGAATTTTCAAAAATCCCAAAAATGTAATTTTATTCTCACTGGAACAAGTTGCCTTTGATTTATAAAGAATAAAAAAAAAATGCTATTTTTGTAATTTTAATGTTAAAAAATGGCTAAAAACTTTGCTACATGCATCACAATTTATTGTAAAAGCTGGACTGAGTCTGAAATACATAAAGCTTAAACTTCAGAGGACAAGTTGACACTGGAATACGAAGGACGGAGGCTTAAGAGGGACAAAAACACGTCAAAGCATCTCTGTACAAGACTTTTGATGTAATTTTAACATTTTGCCAAATGTTCAAATAAGTGCAGTCGAGTCTCCAAAGTTTGGATGAAAGAAACTATTTTTCCGGACACACCTGAAAAGACTTTAGCTCCACACCTACTGTACCAAAGTCCAGCCAAAAGATCAACAATTTAACGTCTCTCTGAGCGGTTGTGATTTTAAACCTTTTACATGCGTCAAAAGAAGACCGACTTTTAAGCGCCTCCACCTGCTGTGATGCTGGACGTGGTGAAGATGAAGGAGGCGTGCAGGATCTGCGCCCGCGAGCTCTGCGGCAACCAGCGGCGATGGATTTTCCACCCGGCGGCCAAGATCAACCTGCAGGTGCTGCTGTCCCACGCTCTGGGCCACGAGCTGACGCGGGACGGCCGCGGGGAGTTCGCCTGCTCCAAATGCACCTTCATGCTGGACCGCATGTACCGCTTCGACACGGTCATCGCCCGCGTGGAAGCGCTGTCTCTGGAGCGCCTCCACAAGCTGCTGCTGGAGAAAGACCGGCTGAGGCAGTGTATCGGAGGGCTGTACCGGAAGAACAACGCGGAGGATGGGAACGCGGCTCCTCCCGGGTCCGCTGTGGAGGTGGTTGGGACTGAGGTGGAGTCAGAAGACTCTCCTGTGGTGGATCTGTCAGCCCTTCAGGAAGTCAGATACTCAGATATGATCCAGGATGATCTGACTTACTCTGTGTACGAATCCTGGGCCGATAAGGAGGACGCCACCCTGGACCACCACACCCATCACCACCACCTCCTCCAGTGCCCAGGAGCAGACTCTCTCCCTGGCCAGAAGCCGAGGCGGTGCAGGGGTTGTGCGGCTCTCCGTGTTGCTGATTCTGACTACGAGGCGGTGTGTAAGGTGCCGCGCAAGATTGGGCGTAGGAGCACATCCTGCGGTCCGTCTACTCGCTACTCAACAGCCACTCCGGGGGTCGAGGAACCCGCCAGAGCTTCTGGAGTATCTGAGGCTACGGCTGTCTCCTTTGAGTCCTCTTCAGCTGGGTTGGACACTGATAAGACCATGTGTGACAGGACAAGTACCAGCCCAACGTCGTCTGTAGAATCTCTCGACACCGCCGTGGACATGAGTTGCTCTCCTGCGAACCACAAAGAAAGAGAAGAAACGGAACCAGAGAAAGATCCAGAAGAAGCTCCCGTGAGAAGGGACATTCAATGGGACAAACCCCCGAGTGAGAGCTCCCTCCCTGGGCTTGACACGATGCTGAGCCTCCTCAGGGGATGGGAGTACCGGCCAGTGAAGCCTCGAAGGGGCAGCAAGCTCCCAGTTTTGGTCAAAGCCAAACTGGAGCAAGGCCTGTCGCTGCACCTCCCCATCCGGCTGAGGTCACCCTGTGGAGGGGCAGCGGACTGCGAGCTGTACCCCCACCAACCTATACCGGAGGTCGTGACCCCGTGTCCCCAGGCGGAGCTGCAGGTGGAGCTGGCAGAGATGGAGGAGCAGTGGCTGGATGATTATGTTCAGTGCGGTCCGTTCCGCTTTCAGCAGGTAGATCTGCAGCCTGGTTACTGGATGACCTCTGACCTCCCTGTAGCTGAGTCAGTGTAGATTTTGTAGCTTTCATATAAGCAGGACAGTTAAAACAAGGAGGCCGTGAGAAGGATTCAGGTTTGTTAGATATGAACTATTACAAGGAACCTGAAGTCAGGGTTTCCTGACCTCTGCAGCTTCGATTTGTCCCCCAACTTTATTGAAGAGCATTATTAAATCACTAGAATCTGAAGTGAGGGGACCTGTTAACTGTGAAGCCCAGTTCAGACCAAAGATTCTTGACGAGATGAGTTTTAGATCGTTACAGAGAACTGACCCATCTCAGCTCAACCAAAGTCAGCTGATCCTTACCTCTTCCACTCCGTCTTTCAGAGACTGTAGCGGGCTGAGTTTTAAAGCCCGAGTGAAGATAGCACATATCATATGAAACTAGATGACCTAACGCATCCACTGGTACCAACCATATCATGCTAACATGTTGGGAAGGGGGTTGTTGTGGAGACGATACACCGCCTCAATCTTGTTGCTTTGCTGTAAACAGGCCGGTTTTCAGAACGTTTCAGAACAGCATATTGCGAGTAGTTACAAGTTTCAACTCATCTTGTCACGAATCTTTGGTCTGAACTGGGCTTAAGATGCAGCTGACAGTGTCCTTTCGCAGCAGGAAACAGGACTGCCCTGGTTCTAGACCTCTGACTCACCACCAACAAACAAAATTGCATTTCGGTCTAATTATCAAGCTAAAACGGGACAACTTCTGGATGTCTGAGGGACACGTGACCTGGTTTAAAACCTAGATGTTCAATGAAAGTCTGAAAAATACAGAAAAACAAATCTGATCCATCTGATGCAAACTTGGAGCTTTGTGCTCCTAAACGAGGTCAAACCTCTCTGGATATTAGACTTACTCATCTCCTTCACCACCGCTGACAAAGCTGAACACACTCGCAGCCTTGATTACTCTCTCGGGGAGCATAAATGCTCGTCCTCGTCGGTATCCTAGCAACACTTTCGTTGCCACGGGGACAGTCTCCAAGCGCCCTCAGCCGTCTGAACGCGCCGAGGCTCAATTTGCTCGGCCTGATCCAGTTTCATAACTTCTATTGTTATGTTAATGATTAGTGTGAATGTGGTTCAGTGTGCCAGGAGACAAGACAGTCTATTATAGGCCGGTCTGTTATACAGCAATGTATCTGCAGCAGGCGGTACAACAGACCTCTCTCTGCTATGAATGAGGAAAATTTACACTCAGGCCATTTACACACTCATAAAGAGTATTTAAAGCGGGAGTCTGGTGAAGTAAATGGCTCCATTTAGTGCTGACCTTTCTGTCAGAGCTCTATTTCAGGACCTGAAACCTCCTCATCATGCAGAAACAGCAGCAATAAATAACTTAATTGGATGTCTCACTGAGAGAGATTGGTCAAAAGAATTTGTCTGCAGAGACTGAAAGCAGAGACGCGTCATCAGCTCACATCGTTAGTCAGCTCCACTTCGCCTCCGCTGGCTCAGACGAACCGCCATGGCGACGACCACGTAACGATAAACTCAACTCATGATACTCGGTTCACAGTACGAGTTTCTCCTGATTCTTTTTAAGAAAATTAGATTAAAAACAAATAATGACCAAAAGAAAAATATACAAAATATATTCTCTTTACTTTTAAATAAAACTAAAGATAAACTGTTCAAAAGAATCTTTTTTTTTCTAAAAGTGAAACTGATAATACAATCCTGTCAACTACCGACAACAGCCTCATATCTCTTGTCTGTAATCTTTTTTTCTGACTGAGCGAAGCCAAAAATCTGCCACACCTCGGATTTTAAACCTGCAACAAAACTTCTATGTTAGCTGTGTCTCCTTTCACTGTCAGTTCGACAGTTTTGGGCGCCGGCTGTAGCAGCTGTAGAGTGCAGTGACATCAGTGTTACACAGATAATAAAAACAAAAACAAGGAAGTCAACAACACGCTGCCATGGCAACAGCCGCTTACCCAGGAAGTCATCCAGCAGTGAACTGACATCACTTTCCACTTTCACTCAATCACACACTCAACAGCTGCAGAGCGAACGCACACGTTTCCATCTTTCCACCACCGACTGACCTCTGTTATTTTAAATACATAACAGCTGATGTAATCCTTATTTTTAATTAGATTTTGATTTGATTACTTATGTAAGCAACAAGTGGCTGTCACAATATACAAGTCTTCAGTTTTATGCCCCGAATGATCAGATTTTACGGACTGTTTGAGCTTTAATATCTTCTAGGTTGGTCCAGCTGCTGCCTACAGTGCATGTTGGCGTTGTTAGTTGACCTCTGGTGTGTCTGTGTGTCTTTCAGAGGCTGATTGATGAGCAGCAGGGTCAGCTCAGCCAGTATGAGAGCGCTGCAGGTCAGTGTGTCGGTGAGCTGCAGAAGGCCCAGGACCAGGTCCGCTCGCTCCAGGCCAAGATCAGAGAGAGCGAGACCAGGAACCAGGTACAAACACGACCCCCCTCCTCCTCCCACCTCCAGACCTACACTTCATCCATCTGAATCTGCTTTCACACAAGCTCTAATGCTAAGCTAATGTTGTATACTGAGTCAACTCTGTCTGTGTGTGTGTGTCTGTGTGTGTGTGTAGAAGCTGCAGGAGCGCCTCGGTGAGATGGAGTTGGAGCTGCGTTCGGCCCAGGAGGAAGCCCAGCGACAGGAGAGAAACATCCAGAACATCACTGATACCGTGAACTCCAAGGATGCACAGGTACAGACAGACAGACAGACAGACAGACAGACAGACAGACAGACAGACAGACAGAGTGAACAAATGAGGGCAGGCAGAAATAGACAGGAAGGAATAAATGTAGACAGGAAAACAACAGCAGTGTCAAAAGTGAAAATAGACAAAGAATGCACAGTTTCTTTATTAAACAGTGTGTGTGTGTGTGTGTGTGTGTGTGCAGGCTGCAGAGCTGTATCGGGTGATTGAGGAACAGAATAAGATGCTGTGTTCTCTCAAAGAACTCGCCAACCGCAACCAGCTGCAGCAGCTGCAGGTTCGTCCTCCACACTGACACCGATGGCAGCATCCTCACATCCACTCCCTCCACCAGGATCTCACTTCAGAAGTGTTCAACCAGCATTTTAAATCAGAGCTAAGTTTTCCTCCTGTGTGTGTCCCTCTCTGGTTACCTGCAGGTGACCGGGGCAGAGAGTATTCGAGGTCAGGGTGAGGTCCTGGCTCTGCAGGCGTCTCTCTTCCAGGCTCAGCTGGAGCTGCAGGCCGGTCAGCGGGCGCAGCATCAGGCGGCCAGGACGCAGGAGGACCTGAGCCGAGCCCTGCAGAGACTGGAGAAAGACCTGCAGGGGGCGCTGCAGCACAGGAGGGAGACAGAGAGACACAACCAGGCGAGGGAATCTTTTTCTCTGTGTTCCCTGAGAGGTCCCCTCACATCCTGGTTCTTCCTGTTAACGTGTGTGTGTGTGTGTGTGTGATGTTCAGGACCTGCAGCTGGCTCTGGAGAAGGCTCGGTCAGCCCTGCAGGAGAGAGAGGAGCAGCTGAGAGAGCGCGAGCAGGAGAGGCAGAGGCGGGACGAGGAGAGAGAGAAGACCATCAGAAAGCTGAGGACGTCCCTGCTGACCAAAGAGCAACTGATAGAGGTCAGAGGTCACTCACACTGTGTACAGTAAACAGCTCCTCCCAGGCTGCACCAGCACTTACAAACACTCACTGCTCATACCGAACAGAAACCCCACAGCTGAATGTGGAAGTGCAACAAGCTGAAGTCCGTCTGCCGACCGCTGCAAGAGCCAGCTGAACTGAAGTGACTCATAGCTCCAGATTATTCTGCAATCTCTGTTTAACTTCCTCTAATGTGCTCATTTTAAACTTATTGTTCCATTAAAGGACTCGACTTTCACAGATGTGTCCACACACGGCTCCTCTCAGGCTCTCCCACCTCACACACACTTCAATTCTATTTTTATGGCAGGACACTCAGGACACTTTCAGTTCCAGCTCCTTATTAAATTATTTATACATCCGACAAATCCCATCATGAGCAAGCGCTTGGCGACAGCGGCAAGGAAGAACTTCCCTTTAAGAGGCAGAAACCTCAAGCAGACCTTAAAAACTCCCCCGTTGGGGCGCCTGGTCTCTTCCCCTCTCTCCCCACTTTCCTGTCTCTCTACAGCTGCTGCTATCAAATA
>NW_023339674.1:806354-813615 GCF_004916995.1 Morone saxatilis
CACACACACACTGACTGTGTTTCCTCTCAGGACTGTGAGCTGCTGGAGGATCCGAAGGAGAAGAGAGACTCTCTGCTTCAGAAACTCCGCCAGCGTATCAAAGAGAGAGACCGAGCTCTGGAGGTAAGTTCTGTTTTCAGGGGCGTGAAGTTCTGGGGCAAAATAACGGTGGTATAAATATGTTTCATTTAATTAGTGCCTTTATTGATGAAGATTTATTTTCAAGAAAGCCTCATTTAGATTAAAAATCTGTTCACAACCAAACACACAAATCAAGCTGAAACACTTAGTTCTATTTCTATTTATTTATTTTAATTGTTGTTTATACAATAAGTTAAATAACAATAACAGACAAACATAACCTGAACAGTGGAGTGGAAAACAAACAAAAACAAGATAAACAAAAATAAAATACATGTAAAAAAAACAACTAAATATATAGTTTATAATTTATACTAAAGGAGAGAAAAGGAAATCAAAAATCCAAACTAAAGGACTGCAGCTCCATTAGCAGTCAGTCAGTTCTTCATTACTTTAGGACTGTACAGACTGTGGTCGTGTGCTGCAGTGTGCTCAGGGATTCCTCAATCAAAGTGTCAGTCAGGAGCTTTCTGAACGGTTAAATTAGGACCATTGAATTGATTGATTGAACCTTTGTTCGTGCAGCGAGCGGTGGACGAGAAGTTCCGCTGCGTGGAGGAGAAAGAGGAGGAGGCTCGTCGGCTTCAGCTGCTGCTCAGAGAGAAGGAGAGAGACCTGGAGAGGCAGCGCTGCGTCCTGGCCAACAACGAGGAGACCATCACTGTAAGAACCCACAGATCGCACTTCCTGTCCCTCTCGCCATCACACCTCTACCGCTCACTGATGGCTGTGTGTGTGTGTGTGTGTGTGTGTGTCAGAGCCTCGAGGTGCTGGTGCGAGGGAAAGCTCTGGAGCTGGAGCAGGTGTGCGACGCCTGCAGGAACGTCCAGCGGCAGCAGCAGGACAGCGAAGACAGACAGAGCCGCATCCTACGAGAGAGAGACGCCATCATCGGTCAGCTGCAGGCGGCGCTGCACGCTCGCACGCAGGAGGCCCAGGTACACACAGGATGTGATGTAATATCGGCTGTGATCTGTGTGTCTGCGGCCGTAGTGTAATTGTGATTAAAGAAATATTTCAAAATAAAAGCATACTGTTCCAATTAGGAAAATGTATTTTCAACCCTAAATCTTTCTTTTAGACTAGTCCAGTCTAAATTTAAACGTATTAAAGATAATTTATGTCTGTTTCTTCTCTGTAGGACCTGCGCTGCTCCCTACTGGCTCAGATCCAATCAGCTCCCAGCGACGTCCTGGAGGAGCTGAAGGTCCGCCTCCAGCTCAAAGACCGCCTCTTCCAGGAAGTGCTGGCCGACCGCACGCACCAGGCCCAGGAGCACCAGGAGCAGGTGCAGGGTCTGCTCAGAACCATCAGCTCCAGGGACCAGTACATCCAGGTAGAGCAGAGGAGCTGTGTAGAGGTTCTTACAGGTCCAGAATAAAGTCCTGTATGGATAAACTGACAACAATCTCCCTGCAGGACTCCGCGAGCCGCCACGGGGAGGTGATGACGGAGCAGACGGCGAGGCTCCAGGAGCTCCGCAGGCAGCTGAGCTCAGCTGTCGGGTCGAGGCCTGATCCCGGAGCAGACCTGGCTGTGGAGCTCCAGGCCGTGCAGGAGGAGCTGCGTCTGGCTCTGAGGAGGGAGAAGGAGAGCCAGGAGCTGAGCTGGAGTCAGGCTACCAGGGTGGACTCCCTCACCAGGACCCTGCATGTGAAGGAGGAGATCATCAGGGTCAGTGTTAGTGTTTCATTCTCTATTAAACCAGCATTTTCTGCTTCTTATTAATGCATGTGTGCGTATACGTGTCCTGCAGGACTTCCAGAGGCAGTTGGTGGAGCCCTCAGGTCTCCCGCTGGTGGAGCGGTTGACCCAGGAGCTGAGGGAGCTGAGGGAGAGCCTGGGGCAGCAGGACGGTCCCCCAGCCAGAGGCCCCATCCCGGGCCGCGACCGGCCCAACAGCAGGCAGCCTGAGTTTGGAGGTGGGCATCAGAGAAGCATGGGACAGTATCTGTAACAGCAGCAGCCGGGGCTCAGAGTGCAGCGTCCTGCTGCGCTGGTGGTGGTCTTTGTGCCGGGTGTAAATACTAACTGAACATTTTTGTATTGTAACCAGTGATGGTGACGGACTAACCGAGCTTCTAACGCTTCTAAACACTGAATGATGTCCGTTTGATTAATGAGATGTTTAAAACTCCTCAACAAGCAGCAGCATTGTTTTACATCTTCTCAATGGCATCGGGTTAAAGGTCCAGTGTGTAACATTACGTCAGAATAGAGCGGGTCCAAACACTGGCTCTAGATTGGGCCAGGAAGTCTGAATGATTGCAATCTGCAGCTTCACCACTAGATGTCACTGAATCCGACACACTGGTCCTTTAAATGTTCACTCAAACTTGACAAACTTTACATTGTTTGAAAGCAAAAAGCTTCACAGTTCTGTGTGTTTAAACCATTTTAAGATGCCACATTTACTGCAGCAGTTACCTGCTTTTTACCAGGAGAGCATAAAAAAACAAAACAGTGGAAAAAGATCTTAAGAAGGCGAGAGGAACCATGTTTGTGTGTCAGTGGTTCACTATCATTCTGACTGTAATTAATTACCGTTTTATTTTGTGCACAAACAGCAAGACTCTTGTTGAGGGATTCGGTATAATGAAGGAAATATTGACGTACTCTCTGTTAGAGGGCGGTGGAGGTCCTATTCCAAAATACAGCCGAAAACAAAATAAAATAAAATATCTGAAATAATTCATACATACTAATAACTACTTTACTGATTTTCATCTTAATTCACATTCAAATATTAAAACTGATTCCACCAAGTCTAAATAATAGCTAGAATTATTATTTTTTTAATTCATTTTGTGAATTGAACATGTTTTTTCATGTCATTTTGGAACAATGTTAAAGCTGCACTAGGTAACTTTTATTAAAGTAGTTCAGAATTATATGGAAAATGTATTTTATTGACTTTTTTGTAAATGTTTCAATGCAGTTTAACCTGAATTTCCTTTCAGCTGCTTCCTCCTCAACATATTTTCTATTTTGTTTGATACCAAGCATCATTTACTGTGAAATGGTGCTGTAATTGTTCTGTATTTCACCATAATATCTGCTCACGTACACCAGTGATGATATATTCCCTCACATGTGTGTCGGTGTTTGCATGTCCCGCAGCTTGAACGAGTTTCTGAATGCTGTAAACTGTTGAACTTACACTTTGTGTTACTGAACAATACGAGCATGTTCCACATTGCTTTCATGTGATTATGATCCCGTATACGTAGTTTAATCAATGCTTACATTTATTTGAATGTGGGTTTGCTTTTGTGGTTTTATGAGACTTTATGTGCAATTCAGCAACCATCAGCTGTGGTTCAATCTTAATGAATATGATCATAAAGAGTGTCACACTGGAGCACAGTAAGTATGAATGTTTCTTATTATTGATCTTAAAACTGAAGAAATGTGACTCATTATAGTTCTAAAAAATCAGATATTATATTTTATTTATACATTTTCAAACATGTAATCAAGCTGTTTAATAAATAAACCTTACGTCATGAATTTAGGATTGTAGGTGCTTATCATGGTTTATATTATATTTGCTCTCTGGCCCAAGATATTGTTTTTATTTTATTTTATTTTTAAAGGAACAACAGATTATAACAGACGTTACTATATCTCATATTTATAAAGTTCAAAATACAAACAAAGGAGTGAAACAGACAAACACACACAGTCGGTTATGTTAACCAAACCAGCATAAAATAAATGAATAATAGTGACAGTAATAAATAAAATAAAGTGCCTTGAACATAGTTACAGTCAGAGTATTATGTCAGGTGGCAGTTATTTAATTACTTCCTCCCTCTATAGTGACATCAACACATATATTTACTCACTCAGTCACCAAAAACAAACCCTTCACACAGAAACTGAAGTTTTCTCCTCCTTGCTGTGTGGATTTGTGTCCGACTGAAGCCCCAAAATACACAATAATGATATGAATAACACACTTTACACACATTTGAATGTGAGTTCATAGAGCATACAAAATATAAGGATAAGAAGATATACTATAGACTTTATTGATTCCACACTAGGGAAATTCAGCTGTTACAGCAGCTCAATAAAACAATACAATAGATAAGAAAGATAAGGGTCTGTAAACCCAGAATTCTTTAAAATAAATCCAAATTCACCAAGAAATTAAAGTTTTGTATTAGAAAGAATATATGTATCACACTACAGAGGTTACCATCCCATAAATTGTGATATAATATCTATAAATATATAAATACTGTATTTATAGAATTTTAGGAAAGCTATAAAGAACACAAACAGTAACCTGCTCGTACAACGGTTGACGGTTTAAACACAAAAATTAAGTGTTTGAGAATTGATACAATATCACAAAACAATATATTGCAAAAAAAGAAGCAAAATTATATATTTTTTCTTAGTTTTAAGTTAAACTCAAATAAAGTTTTTGAAATAAACTAAACTTTATTTAAAAAAACTATAATAATTGAAAATTTTTGTTGCCACTATTTAATGTTCAAGCACTATAATAAAGGTTTCATAGCTTAACAAGTTTTTCTAAATAAGAAAAGTAAATAACCTCAACAAAAGATTATAGGTCAGCTGCCTTGAGTTTTACGGTGTATGTGTATCAATCAGTTTTTATACCCATATAAGAAATGATTGACTGCTTTCATTTTTTTTTATTAATTAATTAAATCTGGAGAAACATCATTTTATTTTAGCTTAATTTCTTTGCCTAAAATAGTAGAATATACAGTAAATACTGAATAATAAAAAATATATGAATCAGACCTTAAAAATATTTGTCTGTAATTGTAGGAATAAATCTCCTCCTCCTTGTTAAAATCCCTCAAACTCACAGAAACAGCTCTGAAGTGTGACTTCAGATTCCTCTACAGCCACGATTTGAGACTAAATTCATTTATTCATTCAGTAAATCAGGTTTTTACAAAGCTACATACAGCTCATTGTTCATTTCTCTCTCAGATTACCCACAATCCTCTGTTTAAACATCTTAATCTTTATAAATCCTTCCCTCCTATTTCAGCAGTTTCAGTTTGTCTCTTATTGTTCAAAGAGAAGTTTACAACAATAAAGTGCAGTTAATGACACAAAGCGACCATCATACAGTGAACTACGAGCTGTTTATATGAGCCTACAGTTAAAACCTTATATGGGATAACGAAGACGGAAGAATGTGAGCAGCTCTTCCAGAAACAGTGGACAGTGTGGACAGTGTGGACAGTGTGACAGTGTGACACTCTGCAGGACGGTTGCTGAACTGCACTCAGGAAACAGAAACGTAAAAGAAGTTCTCATCATGATACAAGTCTAACTGTTTTTATTTTTCCTGCTTCTCGCAGAACTGAGCTCGGAGGACGAAGATGAGGACGATCTGAACAGCGAGTACACTGAGAGTGTTGATGAAGAGGAGTCCAAGGTATGAACATGAATATGAACAACAGAATTTAACTACTGATGCTTGAACTGAAGAAAAAATATCAGTCATCACTCTGAAGCTGTGATATTAATAGAAACAGGTCTTCTGGGTTTATAATGTGAAGTTTGAATGCAGTAGAGAGCTTTAATAGTTCTCTAATAGGTGATTTTAGTAGTAGTAAATCCCAATACAATCCATATTTCTGTCATTTTATTTTGTGAGTGTTCTGTGGTAGCCTTGTTGTATACTTTTAATTTGAAAATTCTGTATGAGGGGGGAGAGATTTAGCTATTTCGGAGTTTATATTTATGATCTCTTTTATTTCAGGTTGATTTGTCTAAATAGGATTGAATGGAGTATATTTTAATTATATTTTCATCTTTATATTCATGTTCTTGGTGCAACATCTCAAACTAAATGAAGGCAGGACACAGATTGTCTTTATTAGGCGTGAAGTTGCTATGATCTCTGGTCTTTTTACATTTTACATTCAATACCAGAACTTTAGTTTTACTTGACTTTGTATAAAAAGCTACACTTCTCGGGCTCATAACTAATACTTCAGGCACACTTCTGTCTGTCTGTGTGTCTAAACAGGCCTCTGGAGGGACGGGAAAGGATCCGTCCCAGGATCTGTTATTTGAAGGTCAGGGACTGATGGAGGTCAAACAGCTGGTGGAGCAGAAGAGGGCGGTGGAGAGAGAGCTGGGAGAGCTCAAGGCTCAACTGGAGAAGGCCGGCTTCTCCTCTCTGTCACAGATGAGGTAGGACGGTCACTCAAACGATAAAGCCGTGGTCACATTTTATATTTTTATCAGTGTAAACAAATCCTATGATCAGTATATGTGATACATCCTCTTCCTCTGTTGTCCAAAATCTATTAAAAACACACTCACTGGATTCATCCACTGCTGAAAATAGTCCCCAACAAATGCACTATTTCCTGTTTGTTAAAAACTACAGTCAGACGTTGTTTTAGGAAATTACTGAACCTTTTTTTAAACTATATATTTGTGTTTTTAAATAAATAAAAGTTAGCTAGTTGCTCTGTAGCTAAACGTTACCTTAGCTTATCTTCAAAATGTGGTTGTCTTTTCCATAAAGATTAGCTTAACCTGTTGCATATCTCAGCACAGGAAAGGAGGAAGTTGACAAGGTTTGCTCAACTGTTATTGGAGCACATAGCAAAAGGGGCGGGGTTGAGGAAAGGTCAGCTAGGTGTTAGAATCTGATTAGTTGTCTCAGAAGCATGTCTGAGACAAATACACACTAATTCAGTAACCCTTTCAACAAGAGCAATCAAATACTTTAGTAATGTGCCACAATCATGCAATAATGCTTATAATATAAATAAACAGTTCTAATGAAATACGCTCCAACTAGTAGGCTAGATGAGGTAGAAAATAAATATTTAAGGTAGTTAAGCAGTGTACAGTGATCTATGAATGAATATGAGTACATTGTCTGTTGTCCACAGCTGCTTTATATTGTATGAAAAGTTTCCTTCCTTTCAGTGCATTCAATTAAATTCAATTATATTTGTATGGCGCCAATTCATAACAGTTTTCTAAGGACACTTTTCAAATAGAGCAGGTCTAGACCGAACTCCTTATAGCATTATTTACAGAGACCCAACAGTTCCACCATGAGCAAGCACTTGGCGACGGGGCAAGAAAAACTGCCTGTTAA
>NW_023339674.1:813715-824718 GCF_004916995.1 Morone saxatilis
TTAATAGTTTAAAAAACTGAAGAAGAGCAGATTTTGCGTCAATACTGGCTCATAGATGGGTGAGAAAACGACATAATTATGCAATCTGAGTCCTTATTCTTGGACACTGTGTCATACCTTCGTCATCCTAGGAAGAAAACATCAGCTTGTAGAACACTACTGCAGTAAGCTAGTTAGCCAAGCATGCTAATATTTACAGCTAATTATAGAGCAAAAAACACACTGCTTCATCCCGATCTTACACTTTTGATCTGGTTTGATCCAAATTCAGATGGAGAGTAACGCTCTTACTACATCCCCCACGATTCCTCAGTGTTTTGAAAATGCTTAACAGTTCCACATCCAACATACATAGCTTTATCAGAGTTCATGTGGCTTTTACGTTTTGATGGACAGAAGATTAATATTTAAAGACTCTCTTTTGTGGCGTCCTCCAGGGGTCTATTCTGGGACCCTCTTATTGACTAAATGCAGGATCAAGGCTGGATCCGAAACCTTGATACTTTTATGGCACTGACCAAATTGCATCAATACTGCAGAGTACTGGAAAATTAAGAAACCATTGGAGTAAAAATCTGTGACTTTGTGTTAAATGAAGGAACCAGAAATTTTTTTTATTAAAACAATGAAAAACAAACAGCTGCTTCATTTCCAACACTGAGACCAGACGACTTTCTCTTAAACTGAGAAGTTGTGTGAGTGCTCTTACTCTGAAAATAAGAACAATATATATATGCAACCATTGTTGTTACTGGTTGAATCAACCTCAATATTAGCTGGAATATCTTATTAAGACACAGTTAGATATATTTTCTTAAAACCAGATTCTAATGCAGAACATGCTTGAAAAGATTATTTTATTGACAAAAAATAAGACTCATTCCCCAGAAACAAGGCTGTGTTACTTTATTCAGACTCCTTTTGCAGTGTATATAAAGTGTTATATGTCTAAATAATGTCTAATAATCTGTAATCTGTTTTCAACACTGGAGTAAAGCTAATTCTTGTCTCTGCAGCGGAGACAGCCGTGCAGCAGGACAGTAAGCAGATCCAGGTGGACCTGCAGGACCTGGGCTACGAGACCTGCGGCCGCAGCGAGAACGAGGCCGAGAGGGAAGACACCAGCAGCCCGGGTACGTCTGAGGGCGTCTGCAGGACGGTCTGAGGGCTGTTTGACACAAAGACAGTGAAAACAACTAAACACTGTACAAATGTTCAATTAGTCTGTTTCCTGTTGTTGTAATAACATCTTAACACCACCAGAGGGAAGCAAAGTCCTCACACACAATGACACTGCACAATGACAGTACAGAGAAAACACTTCAGATGATCACTTTTCTTTTTGAATCTATATTCTAACAGAATATGTGTGCATAAAAAATGAGATCTGACATGAATGTGTCCCCTCACAGAGTTTGATGACCTGGAGATGTGTACGTCTCTGGACTGTGGTTCCCAGTGGTGGCCCGCCAACAGCAGCAGCAGCTCCACCTTCACTAAAACCACCGCCACCACCCAGAGCGCCGCCTGTGGAGACGAGTCGTCCCTGCAGCGCCTCGTCGAGGACCTTCGCTCCCAGTTGTCCCGCTCTCAGGCCATGATCCGGGGCCTCCAGAGCCGGCTCCGCTCCCTCTCAACATCCAGCGACTGCACGCCCTCCACGCCCCGCAAGGTCAACTGGTCCTTCCAGGCGTCGCCCTCCCACAGCGGGGCGGAGGAGGACGAGGGCTGGCAGTCGTCTGACGGAGGGCCCCTGGCTTCTCCCCGGCACCCTCACCCAGACAAGGGCCTGGAGGCTCTGGTGTCCCGTGTGGACGCACTGGAGGACCAGCTGAGGAAGGGAGGAAAAAAGTCTGTCAGCGAGGACGGAAAGTCTGCCACCTGGCCGGGGTGAGCGACAGGAGATACACATACATATATGTACATATATAAATACACATACATATATGTACATATATAAATACAGCAGGGAATAAGTTCCATCTTTATATAGAGAGACAACTAAAAAGTCAAAGGAATGTTACGACAAAAAGTCCAAATTTAAAATAACTTATATAATATATTCAAAAAGGTAAAGACAGGATTACATAATGAATACATTAGCAGTAAATATGATTCATTGTGGTATTTCATTGCACTTCCTGGACATGGTTTCACAATAAAAGCCAACCAGAAAAAGGAGGGATTGAGAAATATCTGTACAGGAAGTGTTCAGTTTCATTGGTCGAAAATATGTGGAAGCGATCAGAAATAATAAATGAATAAAAACATTAATTCTGCTATAAAACAGAGAAAGTGATTTCAGCAGAGCAAAGTTAGTATAGTTAAATAAAACAAACCTGAAAACTGGGTTAAAAAACTATTAAAAACTATAAAACTATAATACTTGTGCGGCAGAGTGGTCACAGGACAGTTATTGCATTAATGGAAAGTTTATTTGTATATTTATTTATCAAAATAAAACTTGGAGTAAAACAGGGAGACGTCTAAAATACTAAAATATGAGAAAAAGCTTCTAAAACAGGAGAAATAAGTGTTTCTCTTTGCATTTGAAATAAAGATTTGACAGTATAAACATATACAGTGGTGTGATGCTCTGATTCAGGTCCAGTAAAGTGAAGGAGGACTGTACAGTGCAGATGTGTGATCCATTAATCACTGCAGGCATTAAACAGTCCGTCAGTCTCCGTCAGTGTCACTCTGTGGTAATCAAGCGTAGCCGCAGATGTTTCTATGTAAACTCAGCTGACCTGACAGTCAGCAGGGGATTAACTAACACGAGGTCGGGAACACACTGTCCCGTTTGCCATGTGTGACCAAACTGTAGCTGCAGTGGAGCTTCAGCGCCGTCACTCAGAGGCTGATTACTGTTACAGTCTCTCCCCTCACAGCCAGACCCTGCGTGGAGTCCTGAGCCCAGCATTCAGAGGCAGTTCCCACCAGTGTGTGTTTAAACGTTGTATATTAGAAATTCAGTTTCCACTGGAGGTCACACTAGAGCACGAACATCTCAGACCAAAACAATGAGACAAAAACCAACTGAAACTCACCAAAACTGCCAACAACTAAAAATACTAATGAAAAGGGACACAGCGTAGTCTAACGTTAATCCTTGGGTTAAAATACACCCATTAAAGTCCACTAACAGTAGTTGTTGTTTGTTCCACTAACAGTAGTTGTTGTTTGTTCCACTAACAGTAGTTTCTGCCACTGACAGACTCAGGTTGTTATTGTCAGTGGTCTGACAGCATAGGAAAGGATCACCTAGAGATAGACTTTAGTATTAAACCACAAACAGCTATTATCCACTATCACTCTCCACAGACTCCAGAGACAAAAACACTCATTTTACCTTCAGATCATCGTAACTTCATTCAAAGTGGACAGAAACAGAATAAAACTCATTAAAACCGTCTCTGTTAGTGTTTCATCAACTCTGGTTTGGTGGAAATCCTTAATTCACCGACTTAGATGATAAAAACAGCAGTTTGTCCATTCATTTGAAAGGTTCACAGATCTTCATGGTGACTATATTTAACACTCATTTGTGTTTTTGTCTCTTTGTAGTAAATTCGACACTCTGATCCAGACTCAGGCCAGAGAGCTGTCTCACCTCCGCCAGCGGATGAGGGAGGGTCGGGGGGTGTGCAACATCCTCACCCAGCACCTGGGAGACACCACCAAGGCCTTCGAGGAGCTGCTGAGGGCCAACGACATCGACTACTACATGGGCCAGAGCTTCCGGGACCAGCTGGCTCAGAGCGGCGCTCTGGCACAGCGAGTCTGCGCCAAGATCAGCGGACGTGAGTCGCCCCCTCAGAAATCAGCGTCTGTCCGATGCTTGAATGATGTTTGACACTCGAAGGATGTTTTCACCGTCAGCTGCTGATCATTTAGATTAAAATGTGTTTTTTAACTGACTTTTTAAGGACTTTAATGTGAAAATGATATTATTAGTTTGAATTTTGATTTAAAATACAAACTTACAGGGAGAATAAAACACAAAGGGCACCTTGCCTACTAAATATTTATAATTGTTAAAAAATAAATAAATGAATAACAAAGGTGGATAAATGTGGAAAAAGTTCCTACAGATATCAGAAAAACTCATCTATGATCAATATTCACATTATTTAATTTAACCCTTAATCAGTAAATCCTCATTGAGATTAAAATTATGTTATTTAAATGATTTTTTAAGGATTTTATTGTGGAAATTATACTGTTATTTTCCCCAGTAAAACGTATCAGACACACATTATTGTAATAACACTAGATCTCAGCATTTCATTCATTTGTAACTATAACGTGAAGTGAAATTGTTAAAGTTTAAATTATTATTAAGATACTAATTTACTTACTTAGTATAAATGTTGAATTTGTCAAAAAAGAATTGAATATAATGTAAAATATAGAGAGAAATATGACAGAAAAGGGCTCCCTTAAACAAAGAAGGTTGGGAACCACTGGTCGTAACACATGTATGGAGTGGATCTTTAACTTCATTATTTATAACAACCAACCAACATACGGAGTCTCAGAAGTGACAAATTTCATTAAAAGACCGTCTGATTGATTTAAAGTGTAATTGAGTGTAAAGAGTTAATTACATCAGTGCTCTTTCTCTTCCAACAGGAGATCACCCCGAAGATCCAGACGAGAAGACAGAGCTGCTCGCCATCCGGTCAGTGTGTGTGTGTGTGTGTGTGTGTGTGTGTGTGTGGAGTTAACAGCGGGCTCTGTGTCGGTCGGTCAGTGGAAAGTATCGCTGCGTGACGCTCGGGCTCCTCGGGGCAGAACAATCAGATGCTCACTCGATAATGAGCGATGATCTCACTTGATGATTGCTGACAGAGCTAATTGGTGAATTATTAATGAGGGGGGTGGGGGTGTGGGTTGGGGGGGTGGATGGATGTGTAACTACCAGAAGGGCACAGATAAACTCTCTGAATCTACTTCTTTATGGTTCTTACTGATCTTACCTTAAAACCTCCACATATTAACACCGTCTGAACAGTGTCTACTCATTTACTAGCAGTTAGCAGTCAAACCGTGTGTCCACTCTTATTTCTTGCCGCTGGTTGCAGCCGGGCCGTCTCGTTTGGGCCCTGTCGGCGTCAGGGAAGCTGCTCTGACGTCACAGTGTTACAAAAGTGCTCTGACGTCACAGCGCCGCGGGGCAGAGCCGTCGCCCTCCACCACCAAACATTCATCCAAACTATACAACTCATTAATTTCTTGCCGGGGAGCCGTGGCCGGCGGGGGACAGCTGACATCCGAGCGAGGACCTTAACTGTCCGGTCGATTGGTCGGCTAATTAGGCGGACGGCAAAAAGAGGAAGAGAGGGATGATGAGGGGACGAAAGAAGAGAAAAACAAAAGGGCAGCACAAGTGAGATCAGGACAAACGGTTATACAAGAGGAACAAAAAAGTTTAAAGTTGTGCTGTAGATTGCTTCATGTGTTCCAATAACAGGAGAGGAGCTAAAGGGTTAGCTCCAGGAATAATGTCTTGTAGCCTTTAAATTTCCACTAATTAATATCTTTATACTTGTTATAAATCAGATTGCCATGTGTAATGTGAAAGGTGTTGTTCATAGTGACAAACCCAACCAACTGAGCACTTTCACGGAGCCTTTTAGCCTCTTTTAGCTGCTCGTTTTGGTTTTGTGGGACATTTACTGTCTGGTTTAGTCTGGTAATGGGACTTACGTTGCAGTGGGATGATCATGTTGCTCTGTATCTCATGGATGAGTAATTAGTAAACCTTTTGGCACAATTACTTTTTAAGGTGATTGTATGTCAAGGCTGTGGGGACCATATTATTTCCACACCACATTTTACCTCTCCTAGGCATGACAGCGTCAACACGTGCTCATTCTGCTTTCCATATGAAGTGCAGTTTGGTTAGGTTCAGGAAAAGATCATGAGTTACATTGAGTTTGGTTTCATGTCGGACTTGAACAGCCTAAACATGTGAACTGAGAAGATGTGTTTAAATTCCATCAGCAGCAAATTCAAACAAGAGCGGAACAGAAAACAGAGACATTGTACCAAAATATGATAAAATATGCTCATAAAACAGGATAAATAAGGAATAATGTCTTTTGCATTTGAGGTAAATAAAGCTTCTGGACACTTTTTGAGATTTTACAGTATGAATGAACAAAAACACTGGTGTGATCCTTTGATGAAGATAAAATACAGTTATCTTTAAAGTCTTTAAAGGACTTTAAAGTACAGATCAGCCTGTACAAGAATGGAGGACATCATTTCTTAAATGTGCCTCTCAAGAAGGAAAATGTTCATAAGAATTTCCCACAGTTACTCTAAATAATCCAAAAACCTCAGAATAAACAGTTTTTTTGGAACTATTTGGAACTAACAGCCCATAAAGCTCGACTAATTAAAGCTCCTTGAGTGCTGTATAATGTATAAAGCCCTTTTTTATGAATATTGCAGATATAGCCTGGCAGCATGTGGCCATCTCTTCTGGATGAGTGATGAACGTCCTAAATGTTCACTCACTTATATTACGACACCTAATTCTGTTTCATAACCTGAGTTAATGAAAAGCAAATCACAGTTTATGAACTTTCAACTGCACAAAAAGCCTTTATGATCCTTTAAAGCTCGCCCGCTGTTGTTGTTGGGTGGAGAAAGGTGAGTGTCGGGTCAAACAAACAATGCTCTGTGAATAATTAGAGATGCCCTCAGAGAGACAGAGAGACATAGAGGCAGACAGAGAGAGAGAGAGGCCTGCAGTAATCTAATGTTGCAGCGCAGATGGCCGACCAGATGTGAAGGAGAATTATCGAGTGTGTTCTGCGACAGTCATCTCATTTCCACTGTCCCTCTGTACATCCTGTGTGTGTGTGTGTGTGTGTGTGTGGAGGGGTTGTATCCTGTGCATTAACATATACATTAACACCAAGACTGTGGCGATGATGCATGAAAAGATAGAGAAAATAACAACCCTGACTTATAAAATGATGTTTTTATGTTACTTTCTTTGAACGAAACCCAGTTTTATATCAACAAACACGTTTAAAGAATGTGTCTAATGATATCTCGTAACCACTAAAGCAAGATTAACATCGTTATGTGCAGACAGATGAAGCACTCAATCGGGGTCTGGTTGAATATTAAGTCCACACTGGCTTGAGTCACGAAACAGGATGCGTTTATTTCTCAATATTTAACTAGAACCAAGATCTTAACCGGTGTCTTTATTATCTGGTAAATCTGTTCAGTAGTATTATGGATGGAGACAATAAGGTAACCACACAAACATCAGTACACCTGGGGGTACAATATTACACTATTATCACTTACCGAAGGATAAAGGCGAGCTTTGGTTAAATCACCAACGTTTTAAAATGTGTTTGTAGTCATAACTGAGTAAACTTCACCAGTGGGTCAGTCATTAAATACGTACACAGGGTTCCAGTTATAATCTGAGCTGGGTCTCTAAAATAACTAACGTTGGGGCAGAGATTAATAAATAATAACCTGACAGATGTGCTTTCCATGAGAGACAGAGAGAATTCTGCCCTTTTTGGTAACATATGAAAGTAGGTGTGGGAGGATGCATAGAGTGAGCAGAATGTAAGAGAGTAGTAGTTAATGGAAATAATACTCATTACTTTAAAAATGCATTATTTGTCATTAAAATAATGGTTGTGTTCACATGTTAGAGACCCCCCACAGATTGTACTGCTTTCATTGGAGCTCAGAAGTAACTCAAAGTCAGAAGATCTTAAAGTTTCCAAACATACCAAACATGGCTGGAATTTGGGGAAATGTGTGTAAAACAATTTATTTAATTATTGTATAATATTTTAATCAAAAAAACCTAACTTAGTGGCATCTTGTAGTGAAGTTTTAGCTTGTAACCAACTGAATACTGCTTCCTTTCCAAGCGTGTAGGAGAAACTACAATGGCCAAGAAACTCACTAAAACTCACTAAAAACATCTCATTCTAAGGTAACGAAAACACAACTATTCTTATTTTCAAGTGATTATTCACTAGATCCTCCTCAATGTTACACACTGGAGCTTTAATACTTCACTCAGCTTCATATGGCTTCAATGGAGAGCTGGAACGAGCTGATACACAATATGTACACTATATGATAGTAAATAAATAAAACTAAGTGTCAGTGAAAACAAATACTGTCTTTAACTGTAGTTGAATTAAATATGCATTACTTGGATAAATGTGTATATATGTGTATATACAGTGTGAGTGCACTGAGGCTTGTGCTGGCTGCGTTGGGCTCGGGGCATGTTGACATGGCTTCTAATCAGGTTAAGTTATTAAGACCTCCAATAGGCAAGGAAATAGGTCAGGAGCAGCTAACACACAGAGAGAGGGAGAGAGGGAGAGAGAGAGAGACAGAGAGAGAGGCAGAGAGAGCTTCAGAGTATCAGGAGCAGCACATGGTGCTAACATCCAGCACTGCTCTGATCTTTATTCACCATAAACCTGGATTTTCTTTATTTGTGGGGATGTGAAGCAGGTCTGACTTGACTTTGTCTATTTCTCCGTCTGCTGTTGAGCATCTTTGTATTTTCTTCAAGCTGAAGCTGGATGTAAAGTTTTCTTCTGGTGCTTCCTTCGGTAAATTCTTGAATTCATCCATCAGAGTGGAAGTTTGCATGTTTTCTGCGGATGGACAGATGTGCTCAGAAAACCAACAAACAAGCAGTAGACGGATAACGTGCGGCTTTGTGGCTGATCATTCATTCAGCTTCTGTTTCCCTCTTTCTCTGATGGGCAGTGCAGCGTGAACGCACGAGCCCTCGGGATCCGGACGTCCGTTTACACACTCATCCCTCTTTGCTTCTCCTCCCTCTTCGTGTTGCTCTTTCGTCACTGCAGCTCTCCCTCAGGGCTGCTGCTGCTGCTGCTGCTGCTGCGTTCACTGGTGGGATAGGTTGTGACCAGAGTGGTAATAAGACACTCTCCTTTGATTTGAGGGGAACTATTCAAGACATCACTGCAAAATGGACTCATTCTAGGACCAAAGACAGGGAAAAGGAGGAAGAAAAGAGGAAGAAGAAGGAGATCCAGACTGAAGCTGCATGCTTCCTCGGGCAGCTGAATCTGGTTTCTGTTCACCAAAGGGCTAATTATAATTAACATTTTTGTATTTAGTATTTAAATCAATCTCAGGCTCTGGAGTAAAATCTCCCACCAGTGCTTTTATTTGATGCGCACTGTGAGCTGGCAGCTGGTCCTGGTCCAAACCATCTGACGGGTCTGCTGTGCTCGGATCACAAACAGTTGGACGTCATCTTGTTGTTGCAGCAAATGCACAAATCCTTTCAATCTGCTGTGTGAATCAACAGTCCTCAGCCTGCACACCTACCTTAGAATCTGACTTTGGATTTATTTGGGTTACCACCTGTGGTCCCAGGCCAAACTGTCCCAGGACTGTGTGTTTGTGTGTGTGTGAAGGGAGCCACACAAAATCTCCCGGGAAGCCTGAATCTAATCGGAGGATTTGCTCTGCTTTTCACCTGGTCGCCCACACGCTCAGTCATCCCTCCATCCCTTTATCCCTTGCTCATGCTCTGCCTATCTACTGTACCTGCTGTCACACACACTCTGGGGTCAGGACCTCGGCCGCAAAGCTAATGAGCCACGCTCGGTTACCTCTGGAGACACAGCCGGGAGGAAAAACCGCAACGGAGAGAGTTTTAACCGACCCAGGGGTCTGAGAGAGAGCGGAGACGACACGGGAGGGATGGTCAGTCAGTAGCCCAGGCGAAGGGCCATCGGCTGTGGGAAACAGAGAGGGCTGAAGGGGGCTGATGGCTCCTTTGTGGAAGGCCATGCTGTCGAAAAGCAGCCCGCTGTACAGAGACTCTCTGTTCTCCTTCTCTCTGTGGGAGTGGAAGGCTCAGGAGAGAGAGCTGCTGCTGCTGAAGAAACTCACCGACAGGGAGAGGAGGGCACTGCTCACACAACTCGACAAGTAAGACGAGCTGTTTCCAGCCTGTGCACCCAGCTACGCTATAGGCTAACCACATCCTGACTCAGGCTGCTCACTTAAAGCATCCTCTGCAGTCAGTATGAGTGTTAGTGCACAATGCAGCAACCTCTTCCATTACAGGCTGAAGACACAGGTTGTAGTTTTTAATGTGAAAACAATAGTGGACCACAAATCCAGTGATAGTGATTGAAGAGAGCAGAGCAGGGGGTCGCAACCTTTTTCATTAAGGACATTCTTCTATATTTTATGGATATTTCATATTATATTCAATGTATTATACAAAACAATGAACCCAAACAGTGAACACAATAATAACTGCAGGGATTTTGAGCAGATTATTTCCTGAGAATGTTGATCAGATTTCCTCTTATTTATAGGAACTTTTTATACAATTCTCTGTCTGTATTGTTTTTATTTATTTATTCTAACAATGATACAGACTTAATAGGCTTCCCATTTGACAAATTCAGTGTTTTCTTCTCCCGGACAATTAACCCTCTGATCTCCTTGCAGGACGAGGCTGTTCAATATAGTTTGTATATAACAAAGTCTGAACCTGAAAAAGAACAATTACGTTTTTTTACACCCCTGTAAATCAAGAAAGCCTTGCAAACCCCCGTGAAGCTTTTGTGGCCCCTAGTTGGGGTCCCGACCTCCAGGTTGGGAACCACTGAGTTAGACCAACATTGTCTCTGGCAGAATACAAAACATGGGGAGGTTTGAAGTTTTGTATTTTTGAACTTCTGGTGGCCCTGATCACAATCATTTATATTTCCTAGGATTCTTCAGGTATTGTGTATTTCAGGATGTCTTTAATTAAAGCATGCACATTTATTATTGTATTACTGCATTGCACACTCCCAAAAGGTACATGCATGGTTTCCCTCTTTATTCCCACAGAACCAGAGGTCTTTCCATCCAATCTCCCCCATGTCCTTGATTTTGTAGTGGTGAAGGTCATTGGTTCCCAACCTGGTTGAACCCCCATGAAGCTTTGGCGA
>NW_023339674.1:824725-826624 GCF_004916995.1 Morone saxatilis
GGGTCCTGAGGCCTTCTTGATTTTAAAACATGCCAGAAAACTTAAGCCAGTAAGCCTAAATCTCATCTAATCAGCATCTGGTTCACTTCTGTGAAGGAAAGCAAACAATGGACAAAGGTCAGGGACAAGAAAAAGCCTATTAAGTCTGTGTGAGTGTTAAAAATATATAAAAAATACATAATACAGACAGAATTGTATAAAAAGTTGCCGAAACAGGAAAAAATCTGCTCAAAATTCATGCAAATTACTTGTTTTACACAAACCCCTGGTAGTTACTGAGTTCATCATTGTACAGTTTTTAATATAATAAGAAATATCCATAAAAGATGTCACTGAGTCACTTTACTAAATGATTAAATATTTATCCCTTAAGAGAACCACTGCTGTAGGTAACGGCGTGTTTCCCTGCTTGCCTCTGCGCTATAACTCCCGGGTGGTGGTACATTGGAGAGCGAGGAAGGAAGTCGGTGAACGTCAATAAAGCTTTAATACGTTACCCTCGTCCGTCAATAATTTCTGGTTTCTGGTTGGTGTGTAAGTTTGCGTGTTCCCACATGGGGGAGAGCGGGGTGTGTGTGTGTGTGTATCAGCACGTCATCGATTTAAATGAATGACCTTCACCTCAGCATCTGTGCACCAACATGTCACTGTTAATTAAATCATCTGTAGGCGACACACTGCATACGCAAGCTGTGTGACTGTTCGTCAGTGTGACGGTCCTCTTGGTATCTGCCCGTCTGGGTTCATGTCAGCGTCAGCGAGTATGAGTCCGCATTATTACCTGTGTGATGTGATGCAGTGTAACGTCTGTGTAAGTCACTAAGAGGCTTCACGACGCAGTCAGTAAAGCCTCTGTGGGACAGTCCAGATCAGCCTGCAGGTGACTCACACACCTGGTACAATGCTCCTCATTAATGCCCATTATCCTTTAAGTCACAAGGCAACTAATGCAGCTGTTCCCAGATCCTCTCGCTGCGGTTAAGGTGCTTTTTTTCAGTTCTATAGATTTTCACTAAGAAATACACGTAGATCTAATACAGTTAGACTGATTTACACCTGGATTTTATGTTGCCAGACATGGTCTATGGGTCTTTGGTTCAAGGTCTTTATTCAGTGTTTGCTCAAGGGCAACTCAGTGGTGGTAAACTTGTCTTTCACTTTCCCCACCCAGTTTTATTCTGCTGGTCTGTTATAAAGTAAATGGAGTGACTGTATGTGTGTGTCTGTGTGTGTTCAGGCTCAGTAAGGAGCTGCAGCAGAAGGACAAGGTCATCGAGTCTCTTCGTGCCAAACTCAACCAGCATCACCACCATCATCACCGCTCCGACACGCCCTGCAGCAGCCGCGCCCTCTCCGACACCAGCGACCAATCAGATCGCATCTCCTACGTGTCCGATGAGCACGGATCCACGAACGAGGACCTAGAGCTTTGCTCTGACGTGGACGCTGCCAGCGAGCTCGGCCAGAAGGAAACACAGACTTCTACCAGACTCAGCACAGGTGAGACGATGACGGCCCTCATCCAGCTTCAGTGTACCTGAATGGTGTATGTGGACAGAGACATAATCAATACAATTATTCTAAAACCAGATATTAAAAACATGTCTGTGTTTATACAAAACTTACTGCAACTAGATGTTGCACTAGAACATCAGCATCTCAGACCAAAACTACGGGCACTACGGCCAACCAGACTCCACTAACTAAACCTGTTAGTCTTTCCAACATTCACTAACTCTGGTTTGTCAAAATAAACACATAATTCACAAAGTTAGATGTGAAAATATCCATAGAAAGGCCTAAAATGGCCACAAAGTGAGCTAACGTTAATTCTTGGGGACAAATGCACACATCAGAGTCCGTCTACTAACAGTAGTTGTTTGTGCCACTGACAGACTC
>NW_023339674.1:826728-827327 GCF_004916995.1 Morone saxatilis
CACAAACACTCATTTTACCTTCAGATCATCGTAACTTCAACACAGGCAGAGGGAGTGAGACACCATGTGACTCTATATCTTTATATAGAGAATAGCTGTTTGCTGATTAATGTTTTAAATCTCATATATATTTTATGGTTTTTATCAAACAAACAAGAAGAAATATTGCATTTGTTTGGTACTATTTTTAGCGGTGGATGAATCCACATTTGATACTCTAGTGAGTATTTGGGTCAGCGGGACGATAAACTACAGTACAGTACAGTACAACAGTGAGGCTCACTGATGTGTTTATTGAACAATAATGGAGCACGAAGATATATCAGGCTGTCATACACATACAGGAAAAATAGAGAATATCAGCAGACTTTTGTCACATGACCTCTGCAGTATCTTTATGTGCTGGTTAAATATGACACACACACACACACCTGTTCAGGTGTTTTGGTCCACAGTCTGTTCCCTCCATCTGGTCCTTTGGTGACAGCAGACTATTTTCATTCCCAGATTGCCACTCTCACAGTGGCAGCCTGTCCCGTCACCCGTCTGTCCCTCCATCCACCACCTCCTCCTCCCACAGAGCCCAGTCCTGCCTCAGC
>NW_023339674.1:827427-838127 GCF_004916995.1 Morone saxatilis
CTGTCCCAGCATGCAATGCCCCAGCTCGCCACACAAACCCGCAGACATGCAGAGTCAGACAGGTAGGAATGGGCTCACGAGTGTGACCCAGGCTGTGAGTTAGCGTTCTGCTGCATTATTACTCCTTCACCTCTGTCCTGTTTCCATTTTCTCTCTTTCATTCTTCTGCTTTGGACTTCTTCTCCTCCTCCCAGCTCCAGCCCCAGGCTTCACCTCTACCCCCTCTTTCCACCCTCCGCCCTCCTCCTTCCATCCTCACCCTACAACCCTGCGAACCCGTTACCAAGGCAACGGGGGCGTGGGTTTCTCCCTGGCTGAGGTCCATCAGGAGCTGCAGATGTTACAGAGGCAGCTGGGAGACAATGAGAGTGCGTCCGTCTCACTGTATATGCACGAGCTTACTGTGAACTAACTGTCGTGTGTTTGAAGATCGATATTTCCCGTGAAGCTGACGAGGAAACTTTCAGGGGAACAGTGTAAACTTTTGTTCTGAAGAAGATGATGAACAGCTGAGTTAGTGGGCAGGAGCTCGTTCTCTAGCCAACGTTAACCGAGTTTAACAGCATGTTAGAAAATGGAGACAAAGAGAACAAAGATAGTCAGAGAATATCCAAGTTTTTACATTTCTACATTATTCTACTATTTTATTTAATCTACAGTGGCTCTACGATACAAGGAATCTTTAACCTAACTCATAATTATTCTTAATGCCTGGATTTCCCCTTGAAATCAATGAGATGAGGCAGTAGAAACGCTACCACTTATGTCCACAGGATCAACAACATAAAAAAAACACAATATAAAAGTTCCTTGTAGGAGCTTTAAATGATTGGAAGTCAGATTGATCCGCCTTTAATGCATCCATACATGTAAGAGAGGGAAGAATGAACCAACGACTGAATCAGTTTCTGCGTGGAGATATACAGGGTGTGAAATGAAGTGAGAGTTGATCGGCTTTAATAATCCACATGCCTTCCCTTTGTCTTTAACCCACTGCACTTTCTTTCACATTGAATAACTGTTCTTCCTTTGTTCCTTAATGAACCCACTGCATGCAGCTTGAGAAGGATTTGCTGTGATCTTTGAACACTAATGAGAGACGGAGCTTTGACACACCCCAAACCAGGCCGATTTAGTTTGGCCGATTAAGTCGTTCCCTACGTCAGGAGAAATCCCTTCATCTCTCTTTCAGTCTTTCACTCTCCCTTCCTTCGTGTCTCACTAACACTCAAATTTTTTTTAAATCGACAATCCCTCCAGCACGTGTCTGCAGTGTTTTCTCCTCTAATATTTGATATGTTCCCTTATTTTCTAACATGATGTTCGTGTCTCTTCTTCAGGGTTTTCCACTCCCCAGTCCAAACCTCTTCAGGGGTTCCCGTTCGCCCACCAGCAGTCCGACTCCTCGGCCTTCCTGCCTCTCTCCTACCACACATACCAGCCTTCTCCTTTCAGCAGCGCTGCCAGCAGCAGTCTGGATGCCAGCTCAGCAATGAAAGCTGGGGCTAGTCTGCTGGAGAGCAGTGCATTGTGGGATATGGCCTACGGTACCCGACCAGTGAGACTGGGAGCTGACCTGTCTTCAGGATCCTCAGGGTACCAGTCAGGCACCAGTAACACAGGTAGATACACACTCGGATCCTTGTTTAGGGAAAGTATTTGATAAAGAGAATCCACGTTGTTTGAGATTTTCAGCTGTGGGTCAGAGTCTGGGCTGTGGCCGCTCCTGGGGTATAAAATAGTATCATCTGCCCAAAAAATGGACATTAAAGTATTGATCAGGAAGAATTCTGTTGTTCATGTACACAGTAAACAGCTGTCATTCAATAATCAGTCCGAACTGCTTCTGTAACTCAACACTTCCTGCATGTTTCACATTAAACCAGGAACGGGGAAGATTATGTATAATTGTACCGTGGGAAGCTGAGGGAAGGACATAATGCAAATTTGATCTGTAGTAACATCCTGAAAAACACAGACGTGGTCCCTTACTACTTTGTACTAAACTTTGGTTTGATTCATTTGATTCTTTTGGTATTTCTAGTGAGATGTCACAGCGTTCAGTAGAGAATATTGCTGGTCTCTAACATTACAGATTATATGTGTGTGTTGTAGGTTCAGACCTGATGAAGGAGCACCTGAGAGAGATCAGGAGTCTGAGACAGAGACTGGAGGACTCCATCCAGACCAACGATCGCCTCCGACAGCAACTGGAGGAGAGGCTGGCCCGCACCGCCACTGAGAAAGGTAACACACACACACACACACTCAATTTGTAAATGCATACTTCAAAACAACATGGTACAGCTTTGTTTTACATACACATATAAGATTAAAAGCAATATACGAGGTAGACAGAATACAAACAAAAACACAGCAATAATCAGAGATAATATTAAAAAGAGATCTGGACCTTTCTGTGATCAAAGTGATCAATAGGGTTTTAAAATCAATTCTAAGTCTTACTGGTAGCTAGTGCAGATGTGCTAAAACCCTAGTTTACTGGTTTTCTTTAAAGAAGCTGTTCATATGTTAGAACCCATAAAAGGAAATATAATTTGGTAAGAAAACAGCACTCTATAATAATACTTACTATAGAGATTTAATTAAAAACCTAATATAAGCAGAGTTTGATGGCAGGTTAACTAATCATGACATGCTCTCCCTGTCCTCTCCAGGTGCTCCTACCAACATCTACATCCAGGGTCTGGACTCTGTCGGCCAGCTCTCCAGTGAGATCCGACTGCTGAAGGAGGAGAACGTCAGTCTGCAGAACCAGCTGAAGCAGATCACCAAAGGTACAGTCTGATGTTCGCTGCCAGGAAACACGTCAGTGACATTGTGAACAACAGATTTATATCAGACAGAGGTTATCAGCAGTCTGGGGTCAGCACTGTAATGCTGTGTGTCCTCTGCAGAGGGCAGCAAGGAGGCGGAGCAGCTGAGGGAGGCGGCGCTCCTGGAGCGGGCCAGGTTGAAGGAGGCGGAGCTAGAGGCTGAGAGGTGGGCGGAGCAAAGCAGGAAACTGCAAACTGAGGCTGAAGCTCGCAACCAAGAGATTTCACAACTGAAACAGGACAGACAGCAGAACCAGGAAGCCATCAACAGGTGTGTGTGTGTGTGTGTGTGTTTATTAGACTTGAGGACATTTTGTCAGGTCCTACCTCGCTGCAGTGATGTAGACGTGTACTCCAGGTTGTGTCAGTACACCGTGATGTCACTGTAGAGCAGGATATGGCAACAACAGGTTAAATGATGATTTCATGTGTTCTCACAGACTCCAGCATGAGGTGAGCGTCCTCCAGCAGCAGCTGTGTGAGAGCCGCAGTCTGGTCCACTCTCTTCAGTGTGAGCTGCAGGTGTACCAGAGAGTGTGTGGAGTCCCCACAGACACACACTCAGGTAGGAGGGAGCTGTATGAACTTCTAGAGACAAAACGTAAATGTTCGGAAAACTGTGAGAGCTCTCGAACGCCCCCTAAACCAGCTATTAAAACCTCAGCAGAAATATTGATACTCTTGCTAATTTTAGTCGTCTGTGTGTGTGTGTTTCTGAGCAGGTCAGGTCAGTGACGGTGCCCAACTCGACCACAGCACTGTGACCTTTGACCCCAGAGATCTGCACATTCAGCTGGAGCAGCAGCTGAGCAGACAGGCCGACACCCAGCCTCGATCCAGGAGACAGCTCTTCAGCGGTCAGTATGTCCGACACGCCGGACGGATTAAAGCAGATCACAACACTATAATGAAGAAGAATGATTCTGTGGAACTCAATAAGGGAAAGATGTCATATTATTATTATTATTATTATTAATCTTTCTCCACAGACAACGTTCCCTCCCCGCCGGTGAGAGACACTGGACTCGTCAGTCCTTCCTCTCCTCCACATGCTGCACAGAAACACGCAGAAGAAACTGGAGCAGCTGATCAAGGTGAGAACCTCATCCAGCCAACACCCTGTCACAGTAATCCAACCTCTGTTACACAACCATCACTTACCGACACACATCACCCTCCACAGCACAGAGAACTCGTGTGTTATATCTGTTTCTCTTGTTTTCCTTCCCAGCAGCCTCGGCCCTGCAGGGTGGAGCTCCAGACGGCTCATTCGCCCACCGTCATGGCCGTCACGCAGTGGGCCACATTGATGACTTCCAGGCTCTGCAGCAGCAGATCCTGGAGGGCGCCGCTGTCCTCCGCAAGATGGAGGCCGCTCTTTACTCGCAGGAGTTCAGCCTTCATCAGGTGAGAGAGCCACGGACCAGCAGCTAATTGAAGTTTATGTCACGTTTTGGATTATTAAGAATAAAGATGAAAATCTCCACCAGCAGCTTTTAGAGGTCATTTAAAGCCATGATGAGTTAAATTATGAATATATACAGCATCAAATTATTATTATTATAGACAAGTGTTTGTTTGTTTAGACGATCCATATGGAGATCGGTGCAGTCTGTTTTATTATCACTGGAGGGCGCTCTAGTGAAGGAAACCCTTCTCATATTATACGTTTTTAAAATGTGATACATTTAGTATTGAGACATCTAAGAGTTGGGGACATGTGATTGACTGAAAGTGGAGGTGGCGAGGACCCATGACAACAACACTTGGAAATAACAGCAGTAATTTTAGGGAATTTTACAGTTTTTTTATGCATTTGTTGTAGTCTGGAGTCAAACAGCAATATTAGGCTCTATTGGCTCAATTGTTGAGGGTCTGTGGGATCCAATGACATAAGCATGGTCCCATAGGCATCCAGGAATTTAGCAAAACTAAGCAAATAAACTAAGAGGGTGGGTTCCCACAGTCTCTGACTGGATTATTCATGGATAAAGCAGCTCCCAGATGGATGAATCATTAGTTGAACTTTGTATGAATGTGTTTTGTGGTCTCAGCCTTCAGACTCAGGTTCTGTCAGGAAGCTGCTGTCCGACACTAAAACCCTGCGACAGATCCTGGAGGAGGCCGACTCTCTGCTGCGGATGTTCTGGAGAGCAGCTCTGCCAAACGTCGAGGAAACCAAACAGGTCAGGACCAACATCAAGACTGAACTAACGCTTCAGAGTCTGATGGAAAAGGAACCGAGAGCCTTCTTTATAACTTTGTCCAGTCATTTTTTTCCATCTTATATATGTAATAAAAGTCAATCATGTCAAACCTCCTTTTTATAAACTGATCAGAAAAATGAACACTTGAACAAACATCAGAAACCATCTTTGGAAAAAAATAATTTGACTGGATTTTCAGATTTCCAAAAAGATAATTTATAGCTTTTTTAATCTTTCTGGCTCTCAGTGATGGATTACATAAATAAAACGTTGAGTTAACAGCAGTCGCTGATAGACTAACATGTACTGTGTCTGTCTGTGTTTACAGGATCAGTCTCTGAAGGAGGAGGTCGTTTCTCTCCGTCTGAGGCTCTCGGAGCGAGAAGAGGCTCTAAAGGACGCCATGGAGAGAGTGAAGAGCTCCAACCGCACCAAAGATAGCATGGAGCACTTTATAGTCAGCCAGCGTGAGTCACTGACGCCGCTTTACTCTTTCCAGCAGATCATATTTATCATAACTCTTCAGTAATGACAGTGATGATATTTATCTTCTTTTAATCTTGTAAAGCCATCTGTGCTTATTTGATCTCTTAGCCACTACGGACATCATCTGTGTCTGTTTCACCCTCTTGCGTCATCTTCTATCTCTTGTTTTTCCCAGCGCTCTCTCCTCTTTCTTCATCTCTCTGTTTCTTCTTCATCTTTCGACCCCGAGCAGCTGTTGGCCGACTCGGCCTTGTGTTTCGCTGCTGATCTGAAAGCTTCTGTTTAATGAATGAACAAACAATGACTCCCAGATGTTCTCTTTACAGTGTCGAGAACACAGGACGTGTTGAGGAAAGCCAAGACGAACTTACAGGTGAGTTCATGTTCATTCTGGTTCTGATAACTGTGGACTTTGGTGGGAAGATGGGACACATTTTATTAACAGAGAGAGAAACGGTCAGTGAAAGTCCCGCTCACCTCTCTCCCGCTGTTTCTCTTTCCTCGGACACCTGCTGAGTCTCCTCAGGAGAACGAGCTCAGGATTTCCTCCCTTCACCGTGCCTCTTTCTCCATTCCTCCTTCCTCCTCCTCCTTTTCCTCCTCCTCCTCTTCCTCACACCCCTGGCTTGGTAAAGGTATGGTCCCCCTGGCTTTGCTGTGCTCACTTCAGTGCCCTCATAAAATGTTGAAGCTTGATGAAAACAGTGGCATTAAAGTCATTTCCTGTTAAACTTTATTTAAAGCTGAAGAATTTTACTTTAAAACATTCAAATTAACTGAAATGATCCACAAAACATGAAGAAATAACAGGTTTGAGCATGCTAACCAGCTAGCTTCAGCCCGTCCTGTCTCATCCGACCACTTTGTACCTCAAGAGGCGATAGTGAGTCACTGTAGCATTCATCTGCCCTCAGTCCAACAACACAGTGCCTCACGCTCCTCTCCCACTTCACTCCTCTCCTGTCTCCGCCTGAACCCGCCTGAACCCGCCTGAACCCGCCATGCCTTAGTCGTCCCCAGGAATCAGAGTCCTGGTTGTGTTCACTGGGAGGCTGCGGATCCCATCCCAAACTAGTCTCTAACCTTCAAGGTTTTAACAGATTGTCCCTTCTGGTTCCCTAAAAACCTCCTTCTCCAGGCAGTCCAGAGCTCCTATGCAGTGCTCCAGGCTCCTAGTCTGGGCAGAGTCAGTTCATATATATATATACACTAAATGAATGAAGAAACTCATTCTTTTTCTCCTAATATTAATCCACCTCGACACGTTACTTGTTTGTGCAAAGCAATAATTATCAAATTACAATGTAACACATAGTCGGGGAAAGGTTGTCTGTTTCCACTTTAAAGGCACCCTGTGAAGTTTTGCAGTGTTTTGATATGTGGCCCCTGTTTTTATAGCTCTTGCCCTGCTAACACTCAGACATGTTATACACATTATGACTGCAGATGAATGCAAGCCATAAAATGATAAAATAAGAGACAGAGGAAGAGCAGAACCCCTGAATGTCAACAGAAGTGTGTTTATTTACTAGAAACTGTACAAACCGACCTGCCTTTATATTTAACATGGGGACAGTGTGAACCTGCTTCATCACGCTTTGTCAGTTTGTCTTTATTATTCCTGTAAATTGATTAACCTGTGTGCACAATAAATGTTAGTTCCCTCAAATTAACCATTTGTACGTCTAACCAAGACTTACATCAATTTGCTCTGACTGCATCAAATTACTTAATTGATCCTGCCAAAAGTTTTTATTCCTCACTGGGTAAAACTATATAAAATGTTGGGTTTTTACCTGTTCTTAAGTCATAAATAAGTTATTTTAACTCAAACAATTGTTGTAGCAGATTACATTGAACATTTTAAGTAACACAGTATTAATTTGAGGGAATTAATTCAGTTTTTAATGGTACTAATTACTCACATGAGGGAGCGTTTAATCAAACGTGCATAAAACTCGTCTCTCTAACATCTCCTCTGTTGTGTTTCAGCTGAAAACGCAGGACGCTTCTGTGAGCTCGCCTTCTCTCCTGGTTGGGGTGTCATGAAGCCCCGGACCTCCTCCATCTCCTCCTCCCCTGCTGTCCTGGGACCGGCTCACCGCCACCACCAGCGCCCCCTGCAGTCAGCCTTCCTGTAGTGCACCAGCCACCAAGTCCCCTCATCGACATCTGCTGTTCAAACAGAAAAATGCTGGAAATTCTGCCTCTCTTATTGGCTGGAGAAACATTTCAGTTGAGTGACGTCTGAGTGTTGATGATGGTTTTAAGAATGTGAATGACTGTAATTATTTTAATAATGTGTGTAGGTGTTGGGAAGGCTTTTGTTGAGGCAACTGAAGTGTTTTTTTCTCATTTAAATGAGACCAGACTGAGTTTGGCTAAAGTTGGTTTATGATTCATAGCTTCTGATATCAGTTTACTCCAGGTTTGATAAATCTAACCACAGCGGTTTGTAGCACATGTATGTAGTTTAGGCAGATGAAAAACAGTCAAATTTACAATTTCCTAAATCTGAATGTCTTATAACCAGGGGTGCAAAGCGGGGGGGCTTCTGGGGTTCTTGCCCCAAATGTTTTAGGCTTTTAAAAAAAACTTTCGTCATTTCACTTCAGTCTCTCTGGGCCAGAAAATCAACTGAGCAAAAGGCTCTAAAAGATGATTTCTTCTTCTGGACAACTATTTTGTTTTGCAGATTTTTAGGCGTTCTTTTGTCTCAACTGACTTTAAAAATGTGCATAAAGCTGCTGAAGAGGGGAATAAACTCTCCCCTGGACCCCCCCTACGTTTGAGCTCCCTCCTTAAAACACCTTCATAGGAGGAAATGTTGTACCTTAACTCATAAATCTGAAGCTCCAGATCAAAAGCCGACTCCAGCCTCGTACTTCAGCAGGGATTCAAGACACAAAAAATCCCCCTGATGCCAGCAGGAACGGGGCTTTAAAAAAAAAAGCCAAAGCCAAACTGCAAAGTGCTTCCTGTCAGCCTCTGCGGAGGCTCGTGTTTGTAGTTAGCGTGTAGAATAGTTGCATGTGGTTTGAGCAGCTCGTGGAAACAAAGCCATACTCTCTGACGGGACAGTAGATATGTTTTTGTTTTGTCATAAAAAATGTCCAGCTACTGATAAAATATGGAAAATACTAGAACTACCAATAGACAGTTGGGTCAGATAGCCGGTAGATGATGTTTTCGTGCATTTACTCACAAATAAAACACAGATTTAGGGATTTGTTTTCCCCACTCATTGTTCTCAGACTCCAGAGTGTCGCTGTTAAATGTGGAGTGAGTTCTCTTCAGATATTTAAGATGAATATGGGTCCAACCCAGTTGTTCCTGCTGAAACCTGCAGTGTTTGAAAGCCTTCTGATGAAGCCTCTTAGTAACGCAGAGTTAATACAAACACGAACATGTTACAGGCGGCACTCATCGAGCTGCCTTCAGTAACCTGTCACACCAAAAGAAGTTAATTTTATAGTGAACGGTCCAAGAGAGATGACATTTCATTTTTGTAACCAGAAATATGGACCACACTTTTATCTCTTTGGGTTGTTTTATTTTTTTTAAATCTCCTTTCGTTGTTTTGTTTTTTTGCTAAATTTGTGGATTTTTTTTTATGTTTGAATTTTCCCTCAAGATGACAATCACTTTTAAAGAGACAATCGTCAAGGGATAAAACATCTATAGGTACAGATGTTTTCTTCAGAGCTGCTGCAGGATTCATGACGCTCACTGTGCAAACGAACTTTTCTGAAACTGGGTGTTTTACACTGGCTAACTCCACATTTTCTTTCCGTTGTAGTTTCTCCTTGATTTCCCTGTAAAGTAGGTTTTCTGTTTTTGTGCATGAACTGAGGCTTCACTGCCCTCTAATACTTTCACTGAAATATGCAATTTTTTGGGTTACTGTGCAATAATAGCCTTCGTGGATGCTTTTTTGTGGACGTTTTTAGGCCTGGGTATCAAAGTGCCATGTCATCTGTTTTAGCTCTGGAGCTGAATTAATTTAAACAAACTGACTCTTTTTGGATGAATGCATCCAGATTTGTGACAATCAATTTAATGGCCCGCTCTTTTTGGCTTCATATGAATCAGAGTTTTATACACAATGTGGAAACAGGCAAAGAAACAGCACTGTAATGTGTTTATAAAGCAATAAGATCAACCAAAGTGAACAACGTGTACGTTGTCAAATCAGGTGTAAAATGATCACTATTTAAATGTAATTCCCCACAGGTCAGAGGTCAAACTTAGTGTCTTTCTGTAGCGTCTGTGAGGGTTTTAGGAACCACGTCTCATGTATGTACATATTAAAGGGAGTGTGTACATCAATGCAAGTCCTTTTATTTGTTGTTGTTGCTGTTCAACAAAGACCAGCTGTATTTTTATGCATGTTCTCTTTATTAAAAAAATGTTTTTGGGGTAAAAGAAAAGATCCTTTTTAATAAAAGAGGATAAAAACAACATCTGTCTGGTTTGTTGTGTTTCTTGGATCGACTTTATAACACTCATTTTTAGTTTGTAGTAAAGAGAAATAGTTAAAAGAGTTGGGAGTGTTACTTTAATCCCATACAATTACTAATAACCTGTAGTCAATAATGTAACTTGATTACTTTGTTACTTCTGGACCAAAACACCAAATATGTAAATAAAAACAAGAGAAAAGAAATATCAATAAGACGTATTGATAGATTCTATAAGACAACAGGACAATGTGACCTTCTGCTCAGTAACTGTAACTGTAATGGATTACCTTTTCTTTTTGTCCTGATTATGTAACTCAGTTACATGTAATCTATGTACAGTTCATACACTAGGACAGTTTCAAATGGTTTCATATAAAAGATTAAAAAAAAACTAATTTGAAGAAGAAACTATCACAGTGAGAAATAAAGTAATATGTTTACACAGTTGGGTCAGATTACTTTGAAATATAGTTACTGAATACAAATTATGTGGCATTTTTAGTGATTTGTAGGCTAATTTAATCCACTAGATTACCAAAGAATTGTAATTTGAACTGAATTTTTGGATTATTTTAAAATAAAACATTGCACCTAATACTTCACAATGTCAGATCAGAAACCTTTCATGAGTTAATACAGAATTAAAAACCTTTTAATAATTTTAAAATCATTTTAAAGACTAAATCAAAAATGTAATCAAGTAATCC
>NW_023339674.1:838171-838770 GCF_004916995.1 Morone saxatilis
GCCCTTTTCATCAGAAGATCTCAAAGTGCTACAGGTTAGAAACAAAAAAGATAACAATAATTAAACACTTTTCACATGTAATCTGGGCTGATTGTAGTTACGAAAGTTTTGTAATCTGATTACATAATCGACCCTGAGTATACAGTTTATAGTTTAATAAATAGAGCCAAATATTGAGCTGGGACTGGTGTCATTTATATTTTATATTATATGTCTGGGTTAGTTACTCTCAAAATGTCATTACTAATAAAAAATAACATGTTTCATCTTCTTTCAGCAGGAGGCAGCAGAGTCCAACAAAACTAATATAATTATCACTGCTCACACACACACACACACACATACACATACGCTTGCCTGAGGTGTGAGAGTCATGATAATGGTGTGTCTTGCAAACCCAGTCATCACATGTCACTTCTGACAGTCATTGCTCGCCTCCTCTGCTCGCACACATGCACCCACCGTCACAAATATGTGATTGTTGTCACAAAGGTATGAACAACAGAGAGGAGGGAAGCTGCCAGGTTGTGATGAGGAGTCGTGTTGTCTTCTCACACAGGCCACAGAACTCCGAAACACGTGCTATTTGGATATATAGA
>NW_023339674.1:838870-839071 GCF_004916995.1 Morone saxatilis
ATTAATCGATGAAGTATTGGATAGCTGCAGCCCGACCAGCGTTGAACATCAGATAAAGTGTACGCTCCAGTTTCCTCTGGCAGTGAGACAGACAGGTAGACGCCCTGACCAGGTGTACCAGGTGTTCACACAAACACACAGACGCAGAGAGTCTCAGGTCCTCGTCCTGTTTGTGCGGTTTTAACGAGCTCCATCACTGTG
>NW_023339674.1:839184-842537 GCF_004916995.1 Morone saxatilis
TGGATCTGAAGACAAGATGAATTTTATATTTCGTGTATTGCTTTTTTTTTCCGTGTGTGTTGTTCCTGACGTTTTTCGATTTTTTTTGTAATTGTTAAAATTGTAGAAATGCAAATGAAGAACAACTCGCAGTGCAACGTTTTTATTAGCTTTTATTTCTCACAGCAGCTTCTCAAAGGTTCAGATTGTCTCGTCTTTAATCTCTTGTGAAGAGATGGTTTGTTTCTGTTTCATCGTTCATTACTTTACAGAGTTTATTCCGTATTAGAGATCCTTCGATTTGGTGCAATTTAAATGTTTAAACTTTGGACACTTTATTCTGTTCTATTTGATTTAATTCAGTTTAATTAAATTACGCCCGCTCTTCTAATTGGCCTTATCTTCAAGGTTCAACTGTGATTGGAGGACAGAGTGAAAAGGGGCGGGACTTAGGAAGGAACCTGTATAAAATAATTCTCAAATAACATCTGAGCGTTCATTTCTTTTAGTAAGCAGCCTTATTGTTTGATTTTGATCATAAAGGATGAAGCTGGACTCCACTGGGACATTTAGTTGAACTGTACATGGAAAGAGCATGCTGGGACTTTAAGAACTGATGATTCAGCTATAAATCAGTGTCATTACTCGGCCCGCTGTATACAGTGAGAGATCTATCAATCAGTGAGAAATCTGTTTCCTATTCTCCCCGACAGAGCAGTCAGTTTCATTACATCCACAATCCTCAGAATCCCCCTCAGTTTGTCTCAGTCCTCTCCTGCCAGATACACAATTACACCAAACAACATGTGAAGACGGAAAATGACCGATGGGCTTTTTTTCCAGCTGAAATCCTCTCAGACTGACGTAAACCTGACTCCGGCCAGCGCCGTCTTCCTCCCACAACACTGTTTGTTCGAGGAGAGCAGAGGAGAAACCCAACCGTTAGTGAGCCGTTCGCTGAGTGCAGACCGAAGGACGAGGACGAGGACGAGGAGGGAGACACTGTTTCTCTTCCTCCTCTAACATTTCTGTCTCTTCTCGCTGTTTTTAATGAAGAGGTCCACAGCAACCGTCTGGTTCTGATCCCCCTCCGGTTCCCCGGTGGGACCGCTCTGTCCGGTGAAGGTCACCTCACGCTGGGAAGAGGAGGCGTGAAAGGAGACAGGCTGGAGGTCGCCTGCTGAGTCTGAGCTCACAGTAACACGTCATCCATCACTCCTCTGCTGACCCTTTCATCCACTGCAGCTCTTTAGCTTTGTGCGCTCGTAAACCAGGGCTGCGTGTCGCTGCCGATACGATATATATAATGCGATTTTCACATTTTAGTCAGTCGGAAAACAAAAGAAGAGGGAGCGACAGGATGACGTAATTAAAAAGAGTGAACACAGGAAACAGGATGGAAATCTGAGTTTATGTTCCTCACACCCAGTTGACTTTGAAAGATCATTTTTAATGAATAAAGTCTCGTAAAGTCACAAACGATGTGAGAGTTAGTCAGATCTGTTGGTCTTTCTAAGCCTCCACTCACATTTGCTTGTAAAAGCGTTCTCTGCGGCGCCGTGGTTGGCTGAGCTGCCGTAGCACTAAAACAGTCTTTAGATTGGCCAATTTATGTTGTTAATTAACCACAGCCGCCGCTCACACACGCCAGCAGCGGTTGTCATCTCACCGGCTGAGAACCTGCAGCAGAAACCCAACCACACTGGTTTCTCGGGCGTGGACCAGCACGTGTTGACCTTTGCAGCACAGAGCGGTGCAGAGCAGATACGTGGGTTTTAAAGGCTGACAAAAACAAGAGCGCTGCGTGTCCTCTCTCTGACCTCCGTCCCTGATCACTGCGTGTGTTTGGGAGAGCAGACGTGACCTCATGGCGACCCGGCAGCGGCGGCGGCGTCTCCTCAGACGGCCTCTTATCTCTGCCAGCCTGGCCTCGGTGTGAGCTCACTGTGGGCGTATCTCTGCCATGGGGTTTATCTGTCGTCGCTGCTGGACTGCGTACAGTTTGACAGAATATAAACCCACTAAAGGACTCAGATAGACTGTAGCTTCATTTACTGACACTTTACAGCCTCACACAGCCAGCTGGCTCCTTGCAGTAGGCACTAAGCACTTAACGTTATATTTTTTGGCCGGTTTTATCAAAAACTGAGCGTGTGAGATTCTGGCTCAGTACAAACTGAACTTCTGTGATTACAAACTTCTCCTGTTTATACTCACTGGAGTTCTTTAAAGGACCAGTGTGTGGGATTTAGTTGCATCTAGCAGTAAAGCGCCACTTGCAGGCCCTCGCCTCACCCTCGCCTTCCAACAGTGTAGGAGAAACTACAGTGTACGATGACATTTATGTGTTAGTTTGTTTCTTTAATGAATGATTTAGTGTTATTTTAATCTGTTTTATTGTTTTGTCCAATCAGTGGCTCCACTGTGTTCTTCCTCTCGCTGTCTGATTCTGGCTGAGGAAGGTCTCCGAGGTGTGGGCGTCGGCTCTGTGCGCTGAGACCCAAACAGAAAGAACCTGCAGTCGTTTCAGTGGCTGTAACGCGGTCAGTCGGCGCTGTGTGAGCACGGTTGCCATTAACAACGGCGCCGAGAGGCAGCTGGGATGCTGTGCTGTTACTGATTAACCGTAAAACGCCGTTCCTTTGCACAGATACTGATCTCACCGGGAACAACGCAAACACACAGACCGTAAATCAGCCTGCAGTCCTGCTTCCACATCCAGAAAGACTAATCTATCCCTCATCTGAAACCTGGAACCCTTGAGGGCCTTCCTCCTCCAACCTCCAGGAACCTAAGGAACATTTAGTCCACTTAAAGTGCCATTAGGAAGAACTGGTTGCTTGTGTTGGAGTCGACACGCTCGGCATCACGTCCGTAATGCCCGCAGTCATTTTGGAGCTGTGTTTTCTTTAGATTTGTTTTATAGAAACATAAAAATCCACAGTCACATTCCTCACAGTTGTTTCATGTCCCGACGTGCGTGAGATTCTTCTACCACGCTACGCCTCCTGATTCTGCCGTTGAAGCTCATTAAACCGTGTTTTTCTGCCCGGTGTTGAGGATTGTTCTCGGCAGTGTTTTGGCTTTTGTTCTTGGGAGTTCTGTCTTTGCGTGTGGACAAACAGTTTCCCACAAACCACAGCTGAGGACAGGCAGCCACACTCCTCCCTCCCTCTCCCTCCCTCTCCCTCCATCTGCCCGACTACTTCTCTCCCTTTTCTGCTTCCTCTCCTTTTCCTCCCTCTGTCATATTTCATTTTTTTCCCAGAGTACCTTGTTCCAGCTCGAACACAGCTGGAACACATCAGCACTTGTGTGAGCTCCGATTACCGTGCACACATTGGCAGCCTCGCTGTGAGCGGTGACGCAGCCCC
>NW_023339674.1:842637-845025 GCF_004916995.1 Morone saxatilis
CACACACACACACACACACACACACACAAACACCCCTCACACACACACACACACACACACACACACACACACACCCCTCATTCACCGGCCTTGTTTCCATCCAATTGTATTGCAAAGTTTAACCAAATTTAATCCTGGCAGAGAAAATGTGCGTGAACGTTTCACTTCGCTGGTTCACGAGATGAGCAGTAGGTGGCAACAGATCTCGGAAATGCAGAATACAGGATGACAATATGGCATTTATATTTGTTTCATGTTTTAATGTGAGGAAGGAGAAACCGTCAGAGAGAAGATAGTTCAGTACGTCAGAACTTTAGAGGAAAAAGTTTCCTGTCAAGGACATTAAGTCTTTTTGAAAAAGGCAAAAAACACCTCAAACGAACTTAATTTATTTACATTTACATCAAACTTTTCTAATGTGACACTTCAAAGTCAATCAGACTTTATTTGTACAGCATTTTTCATACAAACAGAAGGTCACACAGTGATTCAGACATTAAAACATCCAACCCCGAGTCAAACTGAGCCAAATATATGAATTATAGAGAAGGAAAATAAAGAGAGAATAAAAATACATTGCTGATGTCAGACAGTAAACAGGAGCTGTTCCTGAGACACAGCGCCAGCTTCTTTAAGCTGTGCTTTTAATGTTAAAGAAATAGTTCTTTTTGGGAAATATTGCTTTTTACTTTCTTCTTGAAATGAGAAGAACAATATTACGCATGAAATCTGGTCACTATCTCCAACGTTTATAACGCAGCACAAAGTAAGACATCAATAGATTTATTGTGTTGCATTTATTTATTCATTGTTGGCTTTGTTTTGTTTTTATGTTCCAAGTGTTGGATGCAATAAAAACACCTCGCGCTGATCAAACCTACCAGCCCCTCCAACGCTCCCTAATCAAGCTGTCATATCTTATTTAACGTGCTCCACCTTCATCTTAGAAACATGAGACAAACTGCTCTCTGCAAGATGTTGATCAATGCAAGAGGATAAATAAAGGCCGAGCCGCGTTCAGACACGCGCTTTGTGACCTCATCATCCATCGCTGTGTGTCGGAGCTGTGCGGGAACAGGCCGACGCAGCTGCCGCTTAAATATACATGAGAACACGTTGAATAATTACTGCGCTCTTACCTGGTCTCCTCCGCAGCGACTGACGGAGACGGTGACGGAGACAGTGACGGAGACAGCCGGTTTAACGGCTCGTCAGACTTTGGTATCGGAGCCGGTTCTAGTTCAGTTTGCTGTCGGGAGAGAAAGTGATACTGTGTGTGATGAAGATTGTTTCAGGCAGGTTGGATATTAATGAACTCTACTTAATCATTATGTGCTGGAGAATATGTACAGAACAGAGAGAGACATGTGGCGTAGGATTTCTCTGAGGACCAAACCTTCTTCTTCTTTCATCTGAAACTTCTCCTCAGTGTGGACTTTTATTCTGTGGTTTCTCTGCTTATTTAGCACAAATAGTTGATGGAGCTGTTTTTGTTCTGGTCTGTTGTGACAATTAGTGTTTGCACAGGATTTTGATGTTTGTTGCTGACTCTGAATGACTTCCTGTTGTTACCTTTTACTGTGTCTTTGTATAATTAAAAATGGTCGTAGTGTCCGTGACGTCCCCCACAGGTTTCTGAAGAGCCGTTATGGAGCTCAGTGTTGTCGGTTCTGGCCGTCGCCTTCTTGGCAGTCCTGACTCCCAGGTAGTTGGAGCTGAATGAAGCCTGGTTCCTGAAAACAGCCGCCTGTGATGGCACTCAAAGTAACCACGCCCTTAATAAAACTTTAAGCCTTAATATGATTTGAACAGGTGAGTTATAATTAAATTCAGCCACAGTACAGTTGTCCTGATTGGAGTAATTAACTACAGTTTGTTGTTTCAGACTGTAAACATGTTTATTTCTGCTGTAAAGGTGGACATTTTAATATGAGGCCTTATGGAGCCAGCCTCTAGTGGCCGTTACAGGAACTGCAGTTCTTGTTACTGAGACGAATAGCCTGAAGATGTAGACCACCAGTTTTTATAGAGAATTCCTAATTTTCTACAAACAAGAACATCTAAACACGTATGACATACGTTCGTTTTGCAAGATTAAGAGTCAGTCTGGACTAAAACGATGGTCTGACCATCTGTAGTGGTTTTAAACTGCTGGTTTCATTTGACACCAGTGACTTTCACTGCTTGTTCTTCGCCTTTTTCTGGGAATGAAAAATGCATTTTTCCAAAAGTTGATCAATAAATGAACATAAAATCGTTTTAACAGTTTAATAACATATGAAGCCGTTGCAGTTTGGTCGAATCATCCGAGGTCGTTCCCCTCTGGTAGCTGCACTGATAAGGTAATTCAGTCCTGGTGCAAATGGACTAAAAGAAAGCAGTAAACAT
>NW_023339674.1:845125-845319 GCF_004916995.1 Morone saxatilis
ACACACACACACACTCCTCTTCATCGAGCCGCAGGCTGTCAGTTGTCCTTGTCATGAGAATGATTCATAGCTAAAGGTGGAGACTGTTCCTGTGCCGTTCTGACTTCACCTGCTGGGAAACAGTGGGACACGTTCCTATCTCCTCAACAACACACAGTACAGTGTACTTTATATATAGATACACACACACACAC
>NW_023339674.1:845439-848860 GCF_004916995.1 Morone saxatilis
CACACACACACACACACAACATAGCCCCGGCTTAGAGCTGTTTATTCTTTGAAATTTTTTTTTTTTTAAGGAAAAACATCTTTATTCCTGCTACTGTTGATACTCCTGTAAATAAAGGTTCTATATATAGATATATATATAGATATATATATATATATATATATATAGATATAATGGAGCCTGATCTTCTTCAGTAGCTGAGGAGAAATCAGTTCTACAGCTTCTTAACAAGATATTCGGTTCACCCAGAAAACAAAAAGTCGTCTCTGTTTGTCCATCTGAGACATTTCTTCCTCCAGCTCAGTACAATAAAAGCTGGATGTAGTTTATGTTACACTTAAAAAAAGTCAACAGCAATGTTTCTTTCTACTAACAGTTTCTCAGGACAATCGACAGACTCACTGTTGATTGATGTCAAGTTGACGGATCGTATTTATTTTCTACGGAGAGCAGGAGATCGGGCCGTGCGGTGAATAGAGTTGACTGACTGTTCGCAGCATCTGAATTTACATAAAACGCAGCAGACTCACAAAAACTGAGATCAGACTGACCCAAGTTTCTGGGCCGACAGCCATGTTTAAAGCAGCAGATCAACAACCATATAAAAACCATGGTGGTATTTTAGAGTCGCTTGTTTCTCTGGGAATAAGTCTTTTGTGTTTCTGTAAGTTAGAGCCTGATTGTTGTCACACTGTTCCTTCTCTGGTGCAGCATGCAGACGTGTCTAATGTATGAACTGAGCTTCCTTTATCCGTCACGCCCAGACGACGTTAGAGTGCCTGTGTGTATGAATGCATTAGTCTATAAGACCCAGAAGCACTTTTCCCATATGGATGAGACATTGCATTTCCCTTTGTGGTACAATCCTCTTAGTGTGCGACAGGGCTTTCAGAAATGTGTACCAAACATCAAGACTTACCTGATATTAGCCCAGCTGTCTCTCCTCCTCACGTTCTCTTCGGCCGCTGCCAGTTTTTATTTCACTTTCTCTTTATCTCTGTATTGTTGCTGCCATTCTCTCCCTTCCCTTTCTCACTCTATCAGCTTCTCTCTGTCTTCACTTCGCTCATTCTCCTTCCTTTCATCTCTTGAGCCCCTTTAAGTCGACAGGAAGAGGCTTTAGCTCAGGAGAGGAGTCGCCCGATGTGTCGGTGGAAGGGAGCAGAGAGCCGAGTTGAGCTGGCAGGCGAGCGGTAACCGAGGTCCAGGTGAGAGACGAGTCTGCTCAGCTCTGCTCCACACGACTGCAGTGTCTGTGTGTGGACTCTGCAGCAGAAAGGAGACATTATACAATATACATCCAGACTGTGACACAAGTTGGTGTGATGGGATTTACTGTTGAATTGATTAATACACTGAAATGATGCTTTCAGTTGCAGTCCCAGTTGTTTGTTAGCACTAGAAAGCTGCCTCCTGCTGAAGGGTTTGCTAAATGTGAGCAGGCTGCTGTTTTGTTTGTTTCCTGTGTCAAATATGAAGGGCAGAGAGTAAGCCGGGGGGGTTACAGGTCTGACTTCCCATCTCACATCTCACACCTCAGCAGACAAGAGATTCGACGACTCCGACGGAGCATCCCGTGATGAGATGGAAAATATTATGCAGACGGAGGGACGGAGGGGGAAAGAGCAACGCTGTGATGGACAGAATAAATAAATCAAGCTAGAGTGTAATAACAAAACTCACACAGGGGGTAGAGGAGGTGAGAGAGGAGGTGAGAGAGGAGGTGAGAGAGGGAGAGGGATGAAATTAGAGCTGGAGGTGAAGTGAACAGCCCTGTCTGGCCTCGTGTACCTGCTGTCTGCTCTGTCAGAGGAAGGAAGGAAAAGAACCGCTCACTGACAGACACATCATTTTCATATTGTTTCTTGCATATCTTCACCTGTTTAGAGGTTTGCAGGCTTTATTTTCTCTAACTTCAGTCAGAACCAACAGTAAAACCGACCCGTGGAATGCATTAAACATTAAAGCGCCGCATTAATACCACATTGTGTGGCAGTGCAGCTAAAAGTAAAAAGACTATTTTTCGCTCCTCTGAAATTCATTTAGTTTGCAGCAAAACATTCAAATGTCTTTTTTTTTATCTATTAAACGCTAAAAGATACAATAAACAGACTTTAACAGCGCGTTGTGGGGTCTTTTAGGCCTTAAAATGTCTTTTAATTGATTGGATTAATGAAGTTATTGTTACTTTTTATAAAGTTGCGTTATTTAAATGTATTAAAAATTTATATTACAGCAACAAAACTAGAACGACACTAGCACCCATTTTCCTTAATATCTTTCAGACTTTCTTTGCCAGTAAGGATGTAAAAAAGGTCTTATCTTGCATTCATAATGGTCTTTAATGGTAACCATTGATAACCATGAAGGTCCCTTGTAGGAGCTTAAAGTCAGTATGAAGGGATGAAAGGGCAGAGATAAACAACCTGAATGAAAAGAAGTGACTGTGCGCGGGAACCTTTTATAAAAGGTCTTCTGGAGCCTTTTACTGCAAACTACTTTCACTTTGAAACTTTCGTCAGTTGCAAAGTTGGAGCAGCTATAAAGTTCTTCTCTTTTATGATCCTAACGTGGTCCTTAATGACAACATTTAAATAGGATAATGAATAATTGAAAGGCGACTGGTCTCGCATAATAAAAGCTCCTCATACACCAGTTTCAGGCGGGTTGATTTCATAACAAACACTCCCGTTTTTGCAGTATTAAGCTCGTGTGCTGTTAACCGTGCAGCCTCTGGGCTCTATCTGCTGCTCCCGCTCTCCTCATTTGTCGCCGCCGCAACCTTTACAGTTTTCCTCACGGTGACAGACTTTAATTGGGTGAAAATGTGAGGAGTGTATTCACCAGTGCCGGAGCCCTGGAGTCACCGGTCAGCAGCCTCCTCTCCTCTGCATATCTGCCAACATATCCTCATTAACTTAAAGCTCTTTTCTTTTTTTAAACCATATTAGTTCATTTTCTCCATCACTCACTCGTTTTTTCTTGCCTCATGTTTAAGCTATTTTCTCCTTCCTCTTTTTCGTCACACTTCGGGTTTCACCTCCTACCTTATTAGCAGCAAAGGGCTTTTAGCCTTGCAGCCAAGCATGGAGGAGTAGAGCTTTGAATGGACGGACGCCAAATGTGTGCGAAAATATTAACCAGAGTCCGTTTCCAGCCCTGCAGATGTTCCACTACTTTGCAGCTAATGGGAAGAAGTCAGACGGGTTGTTCATTTTCTCTTCGGCCAGACTGTGCTCGGCTAATTACCTCCCACCTGCACGTGACAATCATCCACAGAAACACACTCAAAGCCTCACACACCAGAGTTGCTTTACTCGTTCATTTGCTTCCACTTGATTTTTGACTATATTGAGTTAATTACCTGCCAATACACACACACACACACACACACACAGACACACACAGACACACTTTCTCA
>NW_023339674.1:848960-859432 GCF_004916995.1 Morone saxatilis
TGTGTGTGTGTGTGTGTGACCCCATTTAACAGAAAGTTAACAGTCGGAGCTTCACAGAGTTTGTTGCTGGTTGTTTTATATTTCATTACTGAATATTTCACACGTCTTTAACCCTTCAACACCTTTAAAGGAAACATTCTCCGTGTTTTATGTCCAACACGGTTCCCACACGTCCTGGAAAACCTGGAAAATGCTAGTTTTCCAGTCATGGAAAACCTGGAAATGGATGAAAATGACCAAATATCCTGGAAATAATGTACGTTGTCCTGGAAAATGTAAATAGTATTTTACCCCCTTACTCAGATTGTCTACATAAACCTGGGTAGATTGTTTAAAACTGGACTCTTTGGTAGAATAAGCTGCGTGGTATAAAGAGTGTCAGTACTGGGACTGAAACTCCCTGACCTACGAATCTTAATAATCAGGAATCATGTCACAATATCGGTAAAAATAATGACAATACAACGTTTTACCGTGTCGTGCAACCCCACGTCAGTATTAATAACCTGCCGGCTGCTGAAGAGTCGAAGGAGGAGACGTAGAGACGCTGTCAGCTGACTTTGCTGCATTACAGAAATGGTTGGAATTAAAGCGGTAAACTCCTCCGAGCTGTACTGAGTGAGAAATCTACCTCTGCACAGGAAGAATGATTAGCGATGCACCAATGAACCAACAATATGTGATTCACTGGATTCTTGTCGGCCCCATTGTGGACTTTATTAGCGGGCGGGACGTTATTGAGTCGTATCAGGTCACAGCAATCAGTGGAGCATGATGTTGTGTTATTTATCATTTTGCAGCAGTTGTTATTCCAGCCTCCTCACAGCGGGACGCTCATTGTTCCCTGCTCTGCTACATTCACACTCGCTGTGAGCTAATGTCACTCCATAAATAATAACTTCCTACCATTCAGAAGTGATTTGACGTTATGTCCTTTACCTCACAGACAGGAGATTGACTCCCATTCAGTCCTATGCAGGTGGAGACGGGGGGTCGTTGAGTCCAGCTCCTGCAGTTCTCATTACACATATACAGTCCTTTGTTCCTTTGTGTCACATCGAGTCGAAGCGGAGTAAAATCATCCTTTGGGAGATTTCAGAAACGACTCTCGCCCAGCTTGTTTTTCGTTCCTCACTGCGAGCTAATGCTTTCTGCTTCAGCTCGCTCACACAGCAGACTCCAGAAAGTGTCCTGAATCCACAAGTAGTCATTTAAATGCCACTTGGAGGACACTTAGAAGGTAAAGTATTCATCTCTTAGAGCCGGGAGTCTTATAGAGTGACGGTGTCTGAATGAGAGGAGGAATTAAAGACAGAGAAACATTTTCTCTTCTGTCTTGCTTCTAATAAAATCCCACAGAGTGTTTTCAGACTGCTGTCGAATACAACGTCTGCCATATAATCCTTTAACATAACAGCTTCAACACCAGATGATGAAGCTGCAAGTCAGGATGGAAGAGAAATTTCAGAAGTTACTCAAAACATGAAGCTGGCAAATTCTTTCTTTATGATATAGTTATCATCATTTTATATTCAGGCCCAGGCTACAAGGATGTAAAAGGTCTTGAGTTGAATTTATTTATTTATTTTAATTTTGCAGGCTTTCATAATAAGAGTGAAGCCTCGTTGGCGCCGACTGTTCATGTCCACGAGCGTATCCATATCTTTGTTCTGTAAATGAATTTGCATTGCAGATATAGTCTTTAATGTGAATGTTAACCTTTAATGTTTTAATTAAAGCAGATAATATTTAGTGGCAGCAGTGTAGAGTGAGACTGAGTGAGTTTCATTTTCAATGACCATAACATGAAAATATAAAATAAACATACAGTATTTACCCCAATATAAAGAGGGAGGAAAAAACTGATTTAGTGAATTTTTGATAATGAATATTTATGTCAAATTGCTGAAATGTGCGTAATTATTTCCTCCCATACCTCCTGCTCTAATTATGCCTGAATTGTGGAAATAACTACCCAGAAACCAACAATAAGACAGCATTTTTTGGCAGCAGACATGTCGAGAACACACCAAGTGTAATTTAGTTTGAAGTACACTTTAAACTTCACCAACAGATTTCCTTTTTTCCAATCAGTGGCTCCATTAATCTGCTCCATCGCAGTATTTACACTTCCATAAATGAAGAGAACTGTGTTGTGACTGCGTGCCACCGGCTTCATCTTTTCGCCCAGTAACAGTACTAACGTTATATGCTTCACTGTAGCTCGTGCTCAGTGTCTTTGTGTGGTTTCCCCAGAGTATTCCACTCGGCATCGATCACTCCTTTTCCTAATCAATAGCGACCTATATACGGATCAGTTCCCAGCATCCAAGGATATCCAGCCTAACTCCCTGATGGAGTAACCACAGTCTGTCGGCTGTGTAAGACACACAGAGCCGACTGCTATGAGCTCAGTGAACGTACAGTAATATATGGAAGTCAGAGGAGGAAATATTATTGATGGGAATCAGATGCTCTGCGTCTCGTCTTACCGGGTTGTTGAATCATCAGATTTCATTAATTTAATTCTCTCACTTTCTCTTTACTCTTTACTCCCTACTACTACTACTACTACTACTACTACTACTACTACTACTACTACTACTATTTACAACTATTTTACTTTATATTTTATTTCTAAACACCAGCAGCTGTACTACTATGTCAAGATAAAATGCAAAAATCTGCCAAATTCTGATTTAAATTTGAAACATTTGGTGCCAGCTTTCAGTTCGATACTCAGTACTACGAGCACATTACTTGTTAGATTTAATGCCCATCCCTATTTCCAACTTAAAAAGACTAAAACACAATAGCAGCAGGACAAGTGTTGTACAAGTAGCACAGGTACAAATTCCTTTGTGGGTACATTCACTGAAGCTCGGCGTGATTAAAATCTGCGTTCTGGAGAGCAGTTGTTGTAATTCAGGCTGAGATGGAGAGGTGACGGACTCCCGGCAGATCGAGATGAGATAAGTGCGAGGTGAAGTGAGGGTGAGGCTGCGTTTGGGGGTTCAAACGTTGGGCACAAGGTAGGAAATCAGAACAGTAAACTCTCAGAACAGCAGAGGATGCAGACTGACTGCAGATCAGCACATCAGCAGCAGAAAGTGAAGCTCAGATTCTGATACAGTAGTAGTTATTCCCCTCATCATGTCCTAAATGTGCATTGATACTATTTTGATCAGTTGAATAAAAATAAACCCCTCTCTACAGTTGTTTTAGCTCCTCCTGTAAATTCTGAGCCACGTTGATTATCAGCCTATATCTGTTTAAATGTACAGATCACTGGATGACTTTACTGGATACAGAAGAAAATGTGATGTCTTTTGTCATATAATCCTCAGATTTATGCACATTTATTTTGTGATTCAGGGATAATGATATCCTCAGGAAGTCACACAGAATAATATCAATATGTGTTTCATGTCTGTGTGTTAAGATTTCACTGTTTTGACTCAGAAAGAAATGATTTTTGACTTAAATTCCCCTCCCACAGTGTCTTTGCATCATATCTCCCACACCCCCCTCTGCAGAGGCTTCTGGCTTTGTCCTGCTGGACGTCTGTTACTGACCGTATCCTGTAAGTTTGTGGTGGAAAAAATCCGTAACAAAGAGTTAAATCAGAGTAGAGGAGCACAGTGACTCACTCCTTCCCCACCTCCCACTGTAATGTTAATACAAATGGGGCTGAAGCCATTATAATTCATTTTATGCTATTTTCATGGAGTCATTAGGAAACCTTGAAATGTCTGTCAGCAGGTTTATTCACGGTAGACCATCGAACATTCAAACATCCGTTCCTTCGGCTGCTGTTAAGAGACTTTTGTTGATGTTTGTTGGCTTCCATTTGCTCCTCACGGTCATCTGTTTTCTCTCTCTCTTCACTCCTAATAGCATTTCTCATCATTTGCCAACAACCTTTATTGTATTCACAAGCCAAAATGTATAAAAGGAGGCTGAACCACAAATCACAAGCCCCAAACAAATCAGTGCTGTGGCAGCTGGATGGCAAACACCATTAATTCCTCCCATTAGAGTTTGATTAGAACCAAAGATATTTCTTAAAGACTTGAATGAAACTGGATTCTCATCAGAAAGCCTCGACAACAAAGAGAAATGTTGATGAAATAATTCGGAAGAAGTCGGAGAGCGAGAGCCAGTTCAGAAATTAGAGGAAGAACAGCTGGCTTCATCACCTCAAAGGCTCTCTGAAAACCAGCCGCGTCCGTCTTCCTGCTGTGTGCTTCCTCCTGGACTTTGATCTTACTTACTAACAGAATGGTTTCTCAACACTTTTCCCATGATCGTGTTAACAGAACGAGCCAGAGGAAATGAAGCGATATACGAGGATATTGAGAGGGAAAGGAAGAACGGCAACAGAGAGGATTTGTTCAGCTCACGTCTACAGAGGGAATGTTATTGAGCGTTAAGTAGTGAGTCCATGCTGTGTTCCTTAAATCCGCTCAGGGAAATGGATTGATTTGGCCACATCAATACAAAACTCTCTCCTTTAAGCTGTTACTGGTAGCTGATGAGTTCTCATTTGTTTCCCTAGCGAGCCGCAGAAAACTCTGAAAATGATGAAGTTACAATGGACGCTGGCAGAAACCTGCCTGCAGTGACTGATGTTAATCAGGTTCCTGCTTTTATTTAATTCATCTGATAATAAACTATTTCCACAGAGAATACTCTGATTGGCCAGGGGATGTGCATTATCTTCTGGTAAAGGACCAGTGTGTGGGATTTAGTGGCACCAGCCAACTGAATACTGCTCGCCTCAACCAAGCCCGTAAGAGGAACTACAGTAGGGCTGCAACTACCATTTTTAATTGATTAATTGATTAGAAAAACACCAAGGTGACGTCCTCAAATGTCTCGTTTAGTCCAAAAACTCAAAGGTATTCAGTTTACTGTCGCCGTGTTTGTACAGTAGCCCAGAACGGACAAACCAAACTCTGCATGGGGCCTTTTGTGTAGTTTCTCCTACACACTTTGAAGGCGAGAGGTGTTCAGTTGCAACTTCACCACTAGATGCCAATAAATCCTCCACACTGGTCCTCCTTTAAGAAGCTGCTCTGATTTAATGTGAAGAGACTCATTTTGATTTGAGGACTCTAAAGAAAACGGACAATCTCGTAAATACCTGCTGATGGTTTTAGCCGCTGTGTGTCTGTGCCACGTTACAGACAGATCATCAGACTTCCAGTCGATCCTGGTTTTAGTTGATACTGGATGCTTCCTGCATCGTACAGACATTCAAACCCTGTCCAGCTCTATTTAAGATGAGGTAATCCAGTTCTGACCGTATCGCCCATCTCTGATGACGGAGGGGAAATTGAATTGTCTTTCCATCTCCCCCCTCCCTCTCTCTCTTTCCATCGCTGTTGTTTCTCCTCTTTCTCCTCCACATATCTCCTTTGTGCCTGCAGAAAACCCTCCTTCAATAAAACCCCCGTGTTGTGTTTGCACTCGCTTCTCTGTTTATGTGTTATTACCTGCTGTTATCTCCCGTATGATAGAGGGAACGCACAGTGATGTGTGCAAAATGTTTGTCTTCACCTCCCTAAATATACACCAGTCGCTGTGAGTAAATCACAGTTATGTCGAAAACATCAGTCTGAAATTTTCAGGGTAGGTTTTTCAGCAGAGCTAAATATACTGATTGAGTTTAAGAGTATATGTAACATCATCTCCAGTGTAATTTGATTTGTGTGTGTATCATCGGCCTCCTGGGACTGCGTTTTTCCCAGAGTTGATGACGCAGCGGGCCATGGCGTCCTCATTCTTCTACAAACTCTCCACCTCTCTTCTCATGTCTGTGGTTCAGTGCTGGCAGAAGCAGAGGTCACGCTCGGGCTCGATTCTTCCTAAATAAAAGAAATGATGGATTTTTTTCCAGGTTTTTAGTCCAGAATGAATGACTCGGTTTGAGACGATGATGAGAGTGAAAATCGATCAGCGTTGCTTTTTCTCTGGTTTTATGGCCTCGCTCGGTTCTCGTCATTAAAGCAGTGAAACATCTCCAACACTTACTGGACATAAATGCAAGTTCCCTTTAATGGGCTGAGCTCTCAGTCTGCCAGACATTTATACCCGACGAGAAACTCTCTGCGTGCTCTCAGTAATGTGGGCAGGGCTGAAAATGAAACTTAAAAACATTTATCTAGCTTTATAGTATGAAAAACTAACATGGCTGCCAGAAAACAGCTTTCATGTGACGTGTTCGATGTTAAAATACAAAGAGAGAGACAACAGTGGGGACACACTGGAGCTTCTTGGTGAGATTATGCGATGTGTCCGTCTATCAGAGGTTATTCCTCGTGCACCACTTGTTTGTTTTGCTGTTTGCAGTCAAACTAAAAGAGGAGATTAAAACCTTTTATGTTTTTCTTTTTATGTTTCAAATTTTAAAATTGGGACTGAAAGCTAGTCTTAAATAGTTAAAATTAGTCAATAAATTACCAGTTTCCAACTTCTAAGAGTTACTACTCTCCTGGGAAGTCCTGCTGTTGGTATTTGAACATTTTGAACTTCTCTTTCATTAAACAGTATTTTTGGTCGCGGTCTGGAGTCCTGTAAAAATGATTCATCCTTTTATTCACCACAGCTTCCTTGTAGCTTTTGTTCTAATTTAATTTAGTTTATTTGTAGTAAAGCAGCAATAAAACCTCCTTGCAGTTATAACCTCCGTCAAGGAGATTATATTTTCGGTGCCGTTTGTGGTTTGTTTTTTGTTTGTCTGTCAGGAGGAACTTTGTGGAAGGGTGTAGCATCGCCCAAGCAAGAACCCATTCAATTTAGAAGTAAAATCACAAAGCGGATACGCCACTTATTTATAAAATGAACTGAATTCGTCACGCAGGGGTGAACCCACTGGAAAGGAAAGATGAATACAGCACTCTTTTTTAACTTAACACCGCCAAGCAGAGGTTTCAGGAAGACGGCCTTCCTCAATGTGTAGTCTGGGAATTTAACTATGAATATACACATATGGGATTAATTATAGGTTATCACACAAATACAGCAAGATTTGTAAGAAAAAAGCAATCAGGGATGTGATTTTTTTTTCTAAATTAAAGTGAATGGGGACCAGATTTGCATATCACAGCAGACGGGACTGTTGGCTTTGGCAGAGGTCTGCTTGAAAGTGTCTTTCTAGTTTTCATAATATTTCCATCAGAAGTAAAAATGCAGTTAATGCTAACAGAAGAGACTGGAAGTGTCCAATAAGCAATGCCACTATCAATACCAGTATATAATATAACCTCAATATATATTAACACCTGATATACTGTCATATTATTGAATATAAATGTATGATAAATACTGTAGAAACTTCAGTAGAGGTCAGCGCTCCACGTTTCTATTCATCCAATCATATTGTGAACAGCTGTCATTGGTCTGTGTGCTGTGTTGTTGTTTCCACTCCTATACCCTCACATCTCCCCATCATCCAACAAACACCAGCTCTCTGCTCAGTCCTCTGTCCTGTGTGTCTGCCTGTGGTCCAAAACAAAGCTGTCTGTTTGCACTGAGGAAGGAACGAAGGCAGAACAACAGCCGTCTGTCCGTCCGTCTGTAGGAACTCACTTTCAAACAGGCTGCATTGTTTGTTGTCGCCACTGAAACGTCTCCAGCGTGGCTCCACTGAAGGGACAATAAACTCTCACAGAAGTGCTTTGACCAGAACGAACACCGTCGCCAGCAATGTTTTGAACTGAGTTTGAACCCACACACTCAAACACGCTCACACATTTTACACTTTACACATCACAACTGTGAACTTCTGCGACTCTGCTAGTTAAACAGCAAATCCAACACACATTTACAAGATAGGGATCGGCTCCCAGCAGCGTGCAGAGAGAGGATTGGACCTGGCCAGCCGCTGATAAAACAGCCTTCAGCAGCACTTTTAAATAAGCTCAGCCTGTCTCTGTGTGTGTATTGTTAAGAGCTTGCTTTCCAATCGGCCTTTCTTCCCCTGACAGTAGAAGTAGTGAAGTTGAAGTCCTGGTCAGAAGGACCAGACCAGACTTCCACTGCAGTTTGTGATAAGACACCACTTCACTCCTCTAGAGCTGCTGTAGAGCTGAAGAGACTCAGATACTCCTGCATGCTCTCTAATCTGATTTTATGTCCATGACAAAGACGGGGAAGGTAAAGCTGTGATGGTATTAAAGCTGCATGAGCTGCATCTGAAATTCAATTAATTGACAGATCGATTAAAGTAACTTGAAATCGGACGCCACTCATACGTTGTGCTCTTCTTTAGTGGCAACGCTCACCATTATTATATACTGGAGTCAAGAGCGTGGAGCTGCAGTTAACATTGGATATCGGAGGATATCGAGTTCAGTGTTGCATTACTTCTCTGTTGGGGTTCACTTTCAAATGCATTTTGGTTTAACTTTCAACATCTGTAAGTGACCAAAGTTACACATTTAAAGTCAAAATATAATTGAGATCACCTTTTGTTGACTGAGAAGCCAGAAGCACTGAACTTTTGAGTGTCTGCAGTTCCTCTAACGGCCACTTGAGGCTCCGGCAGTGAGTCAGTCTCCATATTAAAATGTTAAAAAGTTTACAGCCTGGTACAAAAGCAGCTTTGGTCGCTATAGCTGATTTCACCGTTCATGGCAACTGTCCAGGGAGTGAATGTTTATATAACTCACCTGTTTAAAATACATTAAGGCTTAAAGTTATCCATAATTAAAGGCGTGGACACTTTGAGTGACAGTAACCAGACTTCATTCAAAATCATACAGTCTATATGTCAGCCTAATTAAAGTTCACAACCTGTAGTTAAGTAGTTCATTAAATGTATCTGACACATTGAAATCAAACAGTTCATTTTGTTTTTCCAGGTGAACGCTCCACTCTGTTGGTATACTCAGGGTTGTGTGGTGCTGTTACAGAGTGATTCACAATGTTTGGCTCCACAAAAATGTTTTTTATTGTTTCCAATAAAAGCTTCATATCCTCTGAGCTTAGCAAAGCAGTACTTTATGAACCTGAAACTATTAAAACCCGACTGCCCTTTACTGTTCCCCCCCTTTTCTTGAACTGTTTGCAAGGTCTTATGGGTAGCTGTGGACCGAGTTCAGGACTGGGCGGGAGTGGATTAACTGGTGGCTGTAGGTCGATTTCACCATGAAATCATAGAAGTGAGGAAAAGTCAAGAAATGGGACATTAGTTTCTGTCTTCACAGCTTGTCCTCTGTCTCTCTACCCTCGTTCTGTCCCCGTCTCCCTCTCTCCCCCGTTCTCTTTCATCCGCCCTCTCATCCCCATCAGTGTAAAGCTCGTTCCAGCTTACTCAGCGTTTTCTTATCAACCCCCCTCCGATGGGGAAAAGCTTTATGCAACGCTGTGTCCTTTTCATCCCCTCCTCCTCCCCTCTCCTCTCCTCTTCCTCTCACTTTCCCACTCCCCCCCTCTCTCTTTTTGCTCTTAAGCTTTGATCTGGTCCGGGCTTCATCACAGAATGTGAAGCCTCGATCTCCACGTTACTAAAAATGTGAGCGCAGCCTCTGAACGTGGCTTTAAGCAGCCGAGTGAGAGGGTTCTGAGGAAGGGTAGAGCTGTGATAAAAGGTCTTTTTTTAGGGCCAAAGACTTGAAAATTGAACCTAACTCGACACTTTTTATGTGCTTTACTGTGGGAAAAATTGGCTTTCACTGATTAAAACAGGTAGTAAGACAGCGTAAGGCCGGATTGAACCACCTTCACAGCTCTTTGCTTGTATTCTTCCAAAATTAACTTTTTGGCTCATCTCCTGATGGCAGGAAAACATTTTTCAGCCAAAAATATTTTTATACCAGCCATAAAACTGCATCATGCCTTGTTTGACTAAAAATAAATACCTCAACTTTTGAGCCTGTCTGAACCTTTTTGAGCTTCATATTTCCTCCAGTGTGTCAGGGCTCCTGCGTCATTCACACACCACCTCGCGCTGACTTGAATGTGTGGCCATCTCTAATAACATGTAATGCACAGACAGACAATGTGTAGAAAAGCAGTAATCAATGTAAGCAGACTAGATGTTATCGATTAATCTGTCGATCATTTTCTCGATTAATCATTAGTTGTTGGTCCATAAAATGTCAGAAAATGGTAAAAACATGTTTCCTAAAGCCCAAGGTGACTCAGTCCTCAGATTTCTTGTTTTGACCACAACCCAAAGACATTCAGTTTACTGTCATAGAGGACGGAAGAAACCAGAAAATATTCACCTTTTGAGAAGCTAAAAACAGTTTTGATTATCAAAGTAGGTGTCTATTAATTTAATAGTTGACAACTAATCGATTAATCGACGAATGTATACGTCTGAAACTACAGTGTGTATTCTAAAACGTCAAGTGTGTCTCATTTATAGTAAAAACAAAAGTCTGTTAACCTTAAACTACATCAAGAATCAATAAAACGTGTGGTCACAGTGACGTCACGGTGTACTGACACACCCTGGAGTA
>NW_023339674.1:859437-865783 GCF_004916995.1 Morone saxatilis
GAGTACACTTCTACATCACTGCAGTGAGGCGGGAAGGTGTGTGTGTTAATGTGACGTAATAGTAACATAATACTTTAACTTAGTTGGACTAGGAGGTGAAACATTTTGGTTAAATATCTTCTGAAATAATTTCGGTTCCAGTGACATTTGGTTTCGTACACGAGCATTAAAAATCCTCCTCTTCTGTTTCTGTGCGTAGCCAGCCTCATTAAGCCGAGCCGAGCCGCCGGTACTGCCCGCCTGCTTCATAAAGAAGCGTCCTGCTGAGAGAAAACAGTTGGACTGAAAACTCATTTCCAAGGCTTGTGATTATGTAAGGTCAAAGCCCGTTGTGTGTGTGTGTGTGTGTGTGTGTGTGTGTGGTGTGTGTGTGTGTGTGGCAGAGAGACGTGCACAGATTGATTTAGCTTTTTCCAAAGACTTCCACCTCCCTCTCCTGTCAGACGGACTTGACTGACGCCGCGTTCCCATCGGGGCTTCGTCAGTCTGCAGCAAACACCGCCGTGTTTAATTCATGCAGACTGAGCTTCCTCCTGCTGTCCTGTCTGAGGAGGCTGACACACACATTCAAACACACCGTCAGCACAACGTGCAGACCGAGCAGCACGCAACCTGTCAGCATAATGCAGAAACACACACACACACAGTCAGCTGTCATCTCAATACGCAGGCCTCGTGTTTTTCATCCTTAGACCGGAGTGGTGTTCACTTCTAAGATAACTAACATAGTGTTTCAGTGTGTTTAATTACTTTAAGACTAGTCCACTAGTCTAAATTCAAACGGCACAATCAGTTCCCAGGAACCTCCGTAAATAAAGAGAACCCATCAATAGCCAGTTTAAAGGCTGTATGTTAAATTTAGAACTATATTATAATATAATATATAATATAATATAACAGGATGACGTCAACGTAGATATGAAGTCTAAATATGAAACTCAGAATTGCTTTAAAGTAATGCAGTATACATTCCTTAAGTGAAAAACGTTGACTCGTACGAGTGTCTGCACCTCGTAAAATGGGGAATTGGTTCTCCTAAATCAGCCGTACGAGCCTCTTAAGAAGGAAAATATTCCTAACAGTGGCTCTGGAATGAGGCACTGGCTCGTGTTGTGTTTAAATGTTTGTCGCTAACACTCCCAAACCTCATTTTCCTCCGTTGTTTGCTCCAGATGAGTGTATCTGAGCGGAGGTATCAGTCGGGCTGTTGTCCAGACAGACGGCCAGCTGGCTGCAGGACAGACGGACTAACAGTAGAACAACTCATCAAGCTGATGAATGAAGAAACACAAACAGGAGCTCTTTATCTTTGCTCCTTTATTAAACAATGTGGATGACGGCCTCGTCTGCCACGACAGCCTGTGTGTGTGTGTGTGTGTGTGTGTGTGTGAGGTTTCCTTTTTGTGTTTCTTCATTGTGGGACTTGGCGATGAGCGTATGACAGACGTGAGTTAGTGTGATCGTGACTGTGCACGTCTGCAGTTCGTGTTCTGGTCAATAGTTTCTAATTAAGCAACCAAACTGTAAATAAAAGGAGGGTTCCATTAAAACTGTATACAGCCGTCTGCGGACGGAGAGCTGGGCAGCTAAATGTAGGACCGCTTGCTAAATCTACATATTCATGAAGCTTTGGACAAGAAACCTGCATCACAGCTGTCACTCAAATATATACTGGAACCTTTTTACACTGCAGCTGCACGCTCGATCGCGTTCGATCCAATTAATTTCTCAATAAGAATCGTATTCAGCACTAAAAATTTCCTACAATAATCATTTTATAGTTTAGTCTATAAAATGTACGGTTTCTAAAGGCTGCAGCGAGGTCATCACATTCATCGGTTTCAACAGTTCAAAATCATTTTACAAACAAATAAAACAACAAAAAGCAACACATTTAGAGTTTGTATTAAAAAAAGGAGGCATTTTTTACTTAAAAAGTCACTCTAATCAACCGATTATCAAAATAATAATCAGATTACAGTTACATTCAGTAAAAATAGGGATTATTAGCAGGATTGCAGTTTTAAAATACATCAGATTTCTTTAAAAATACTAATTTTTTATGCAAAAAAATCTGTTTTATTTATATAGGTTACATTGTGCTGTTGCCTTATAAAATTCACGTTATCATATTTATAATTTTTTTAGTTTTTATTTGCATATTTGGTATTGAAGTAATCCTCCCAACCCTGTCTGTCAGATATATATCATATATATCATTAATTTACTAAATAATTAAAAACTAAAGTTCAGTTCTCTTTGCAGTAACTTTTATTTTCATCAAGCTGCAGGTTAAAGACACAAACCTTTTTAAATCCTGTACTGTGATTTAGTTAGACACCGAATTCTAACCTGCAGCTTCATAAAGGTTTTAATCTTGGCACATTTTTGTCAGCGGACCATAACAATAGGGTTTTATAGTGTGTTGTTAAAGTGTTTAAAGTGTGGAATTCCACCTTTTAATCTTTAATTGCCTCTGAAAGTGACCTCACAGTATCGAACGAGCTCATTATATATCACATTTCATCCGTATTGTGCAGCGATACCAGCGTACACGAACACACAGTACATGTTTGTCTCGTGGTGTCAGAGGCTTTAGCTTCTATCTTCGGCCTCTGCCGGTCAGAGGTCACATGTTTTCATATCGTGGCGTTCGACTGAATGTTGCTCTGGAATGTGACACAATAACATGGCGTTGTAAACGTGTCCAAACTCTCCTTTGACTCTAAGTGTATGCAAATCACCTCACAACCATTCGACTTTGCAAACGTTCAGTGAACGCCGCGATAAATCATTCTGCATTATGGGATGTCTTTACGACCCGAACAGGTCCGAGGGCGAGTGTGTGTCCACCTGTTCGCCTGCTGTCGTTCTGTGTGGCCATACATGGACTTTTATTTACAGTTTCAATTAAAAGTCAATAAATAAATCTAGTGTTCAAAATAAGATGATAAGTTAGAGCCTGATTGATATATTGGTCGGCTGATATTAACACCTGATATTGGCGTATGGTATCAGATATAAAGCAGCGCTCAGCAGTTTCAGCTAAAATTGGTTAACAATGTTATTATTTTAACATGTTAAAGAATAGTTCACATAAATGTGCTTTAATACAGTTCTGAGTACCATTGCAGAGTCATATCGGTGTCTGTCCACATAGAAAAGATCTATTGTCTTATCTCATCACCAAATTGGTAATCGGTCAGGCTCTAATAAAAGTTTAGGATCATCATTTATTGTTTTGTTCTACTTACTACGTTTAAAAATTAAACTGGGATTAACCAGGATATAATATAAATATACCAGTTTTAGGAGATTTTGGTTGTTTGCAGTAGGGCTGCACACTGATGAGCCAGATTATTTTGATGAATACTCACTTGTAGCTCTTCATGTAACAGCTCACTGTTGCTCCTCCTTCTTCCAATACTTCTGACATTTTCAGACTGATCCATTGTCAAAAAATGTGTCAAAAATGAACATTGTCTTGTTTTGTAGATGCATTTTTGTTGAACGATGGCTAGTGTCGAGCTAACTGACAAACACTTGGCACTTCCTGTGATTATCTTATCGTTATCAAAACAAAAGTCAGCCCGCCAGTTAAATGCTTTTAATGTGAAGCTGCAGCAGCAGGAAATCAGCATTTTTTCATTATCAGGTTAACTGTGCAGCCTTTCTTTGTGCTTTTGGTTTCATCGTTGTGTTGGTGCCATTATAGAAAGACCTTAGAGTCCTGCAGCTGTTGAAGCTTTGTAACAGGTTTATACCACAAAAATCAAGGAAGGAAGAGAAAATATTCAGATTTTAGCTGGTAGCAGATTGAGTTTTCTTGCTCCACTGTGTCTGTAGTCTCTTGTAAAGACTTGCAGAAGGTCAGGTAACTGGGTCTCTGGTTTTGACAGGGCTCAACAAGTCTGACGCCGTCAGCTAAAAACAGACCTGCCACTATCTGAGTGCTGAGTGTTTGTCTGGTCAAACAGGCAGGGTGCGAGGTCAAAGAAACCAGAGTTATTGTTTCTTTTTCTTTTTATGAGACTCGGAATAAGAGAGAGAAAATGCTGTTGTTGGCAGTTCGTCATTGACAGCGACGGCCGGGGCCACCGCTTTAATTAACCTCCAATACGGCAGAGACATAAAACAGAGCAGGAACGGGCTTTTGGTTTAATTAGTTGTGTGAAGAAAAGAAGAAAACAAGGCTTCTCTTATCTCTCTCTCTCTCTCTCTCTCTCTCATTCACATCACTCTTTCTTCCTTCTTTCTCAGGTTTCTGAGCGTGTTGTGTTTCACGGTGTCTCTGTTGCTTAAGATAAAAGTAACACAATCCAGCGGTTCCTTTCTGCAGGGTACTGTATATAGCAACGGTTGACCTCGAGGCCCGTGTTCATCAGCTGGTAAAAGTGAAATTAGAGTGAAACACGAAAAGAAAATACTTCTGATTTAAAAATATGCTTACGTTAAAGAGAGCTCGGGAGGGTTTTAAAGCGGTGAAAAAAGCGTACGCCGACGATGTGTTTGTCTCATTGCTCAGATTTTTCAGGGATGGCAGTTTTTTCTCTGTTTCTGTAAAGTATTTTTAAAGAATAGTACTAGTGGTTTTCTATATTTCTCCTCTCCAAAACCAACAATAAATGTATCCTACTAACAAGTATTACGTGCGTATCCTGTTTCTACCTTTACTACTTCAGATATTACTTAAAGGAATATCTTACCCACAAAAACTCAATGATTCGAGTCGTCAGTCGGGAAGGTCAAGTTGCATTTTGTCAGTCGAATCTTTGCACTTGTGTGCACTTTATAACTGAACTATGAGCAGGACGCACACCTTTACTTTCTCTGACTGTGGAAATCTGATGTTTTCGCATCGTAGGTGATGAAGAAAGACTTTAAACCTTGAGGTAGGCTAAAACATGTGACCCATACAGGCGTGTTTTCACCACACGACGCCTGATATCTTATTGTGTTTTCACTCGGTCTCACAAATACTCAAATACTCACTGTACCAAGTGTAAAAACGTTTGTGAGCATCTTTTGCCATCAAGAAAAGTCGTGGTCACACGCACCTAGCATTAAACCACGTCTGTCTTTTAGTGGGTGTGTTTCATTCCCAGTACTTAAATAAATGTCGTAGAGTAGATGAAGATATGACCGATATGCGACGGGTATGTCGGAGCCACTGAACCAGCTACTTATCGGGGCCTCTTCGTGTTTGTAGAACCAGACGGTCAAAAACCAGTCAGTCAGTAAGCCGGTGTCAGTCGGTCTCATTGTGGCTGTGTGAACATTCCTCTGTGTGGCCCCTTTGGCCTTTGCTCTCATTAACACAGAGGCTCTGACCAGGAGCCGGGGGCCCGACAGAGAGGGGAGGGGCCTCGCACTGTTTCACCAACATTACTCAGGGTCTGGTTTCTCCTCACAAAGACAGAGCAGTCCGAATCCGAACCGACTGACCCGTCCGCAGACGTACAGTCGCAGCACATGCAGTCGTGCACCAGCAGACAGGCACAGACCGGCTCCTTCTCCCCTGCAGCTGATAGAGGAGTAGTGCTGTTTGCTTCTTAGTTATTCTACCCACCCATCCCTCCTCATTAACAATCTCTCATCTCTTTGTGAGTCATCAGCACATCGCTCTCTGCGGAGCGTAGGAGGACACCAGCCACTCTGCCTTCTCTTTCCCTTTCTACCTCCAAATCTCTGCCTCCATTTCCCTTTCTATCTGTTTATCTGTCCTCATTCTCAATTCGTCTCTGTCTGTTTCTTGCAGAGGAGGCTCACCAGTTAAAAATAGTGTCCTGGTTTTTCAGAATAGGCTGTTATACATTATCTATCTTCCTGTCTTAATGCAGACAACATCATTCAACTCAAAAACAGAACAGATAGGTCCTGCAGCTAACTTACTTTCCTTATTGCTTCTTTTGTCCAACATGCAGAGACACTGAGGACACTGAGGTGTTTTTGCATATTTTATGTGGCCAAAAGTACGTGGACACCCGTGTACACTTCGGTGTGCTGTTTGTCTGGCTCTGTTTTTCTTAGTTTTGGCCTCCTTAGCAGCATACAGTGTTATTTTTAGTGTTCTTCCAACCTTGTTTGTCTGTTTCCTGTTTCATCACAATGCCTCCCGGGCACAAAGCCAGCTCCATATAGAAATGGTTTTCCCAGTTTGCGAGGTGCTTAGTGTTTGATCTGCTGCTTGCAACATGGCGGGCGGCCCATAAACCTTTACATATTATGGCAGTACACTAAAATATGTTTCATAACAGAATCTGGATTCATGTTTGATGAGCACTGTGTAGTTTTACAGTTTGATCGGAGCTTTATGAGCGCAGCGCTGGATGGACATCATTTGCAT
>NW_023339674.1:865883-881287 GCF_004916995.1 Morone saxatilis
TGTGTGTGTCTTGTCTGTGTGTGTGTGTGTGTGTGTGTGTGCTCTGAACACACCCTCCTGTTTTGATTAGAGCGAGGCTGTGGCGGCGGACGCTCTAGTGCAGAGGACTGAGGGAGTGGGGGGAGGCGGAGCGCTCGTCCTCCCTCCATTCATCGCGAGCAAAGTCTCTGTCTTCTGCTCGCGCCTGATTGGCCGCCTCCGCAGAGAGAGAGAGCGGTAGAGAGAGAGTGAGAGCGTGTGATGAAAGAACGGGGGAGGAGTCGGAGCATGTGAGCATACTGACACATAAGAGAGGGCAAAGAAAGCAACAACAGACGAGACGGAGAGAGATTTGAAGAACAGGAGGAGAGGAAGGAAGGGATCTGCTCAGAGGCCACATCTGTGCTTCTCTCAGAGGGAGAAAGAGATCTCCACTCGTCCTCCCTCCCTCGTTCCTCCTCTTGTGCTCTAACCCTCAGCTGTGCCGGATCTCCTCCTTCCTGCAGCCTTCTGGAACAACACCAAAGACTGAGAGATGCAGGAGAGGACGCAGGCGAGGACGGCGGAGATGAAGAGATGACTAGTGTGTGTGACAGGCTTGCGTGTGGAGTCGACAGTTGTGAGTGAGTGAGTGTGTGTGTGTGTGTGAGTGTGTGTGTGTGTGAGTGTGTGCGCGCTTTAACCAGATGGAATCTGGCCCGGCCGGTTGGCATGGAGATGGATGCGAGGTGCCTCCTCACTCAGTGGACCGCTGCTAGCAAACAAACAAGCTCTTGTTTTCTGTCTACTCTCTCTGTCGCCAGGCCAGTCCAGCAGCTTTAAGCGTGGGCAGTGTGTGTTATTGTTTTTTTGGATTCCCTTTCTCTCTTTTTTTTTTTTTTTCTTGTCCCAAACAGAAAAAGTGATTAAGAGAGTCCAGGCCTTTTTTCTAAACTCTATGGACTCTCCCGTCTGTCCTGATTGACACCCCCAGTGAAAGAAACTCTTGGACGTCGGCTCCCTGCGTGTGTTTTGTGCAGAGATTTCGGGACAGCTCCGCTCTAATTAAGCCAGAGGGTAGCAAGCTGGTGCCTTCCCCATTTATGTTTTGCCTCCCTCCAGTCCTCTTCTCCCTCCCTCCATCCAACCCCCTAAGGCCCCATTGTCATCATTAATTTCTATTGCGAGTCGCCCATGAATAATGGAGGCCGCGGAGTCTCCTCTGCACTAGTGCCTTAAGGGTAGGAGGCACACGTAGAAGGAGAGGGCAAAAGAACGGAGGGTTAGTCAACAGAAAGGAGAGTGTACAGTCTCTACCTCTGTATTAGAGAGCGGTGGAGGGGTGTGTCCAGCGCTGAACGGATGAATGGAAGAGCGGCCGACGGAGGCCGAGCTCAGGAACGACACGTGCTCTGACGACGAGAGAGACGAGAGGACGGTTCTCAGTCGTTTGCATACAAGCCGCACCTTCCTCTACAACCAGCTGGAGTAAACAAAAGACATAAAGGAAGGGAAAATAGAGGAGTGACGGAGCCAAAATCAGAAGAAGGCACCACTTTTCCCCTTTGAATTATCTTCTCTACGGTGTCTTTATGAACATTTGTTGGAATGATTCAGATTGCCAAATGGAATATCCCTGAAGTCTTGGGTTTCAGTGTGTTTGATCCACTTTAATTAGGAACTGTCACTCATTTTGACACCAATTCTCTTCTGAAGTGAACCTCGTCTGCTCAACTGAAGCGTCTACAGAAGAAGGAGGCTTGCAGAACTTTTTACAGACCTGGAAAATGAACAGAGGGCTGTTTTGAAAAGAGGACTCTCTCTTAAATATTGGTTGACTTACTTGGCAACTCAATCTGTGTTGGCATGGCAATTTGTTGGCAGTTGATGGACAATGAAAGGAGGAGCAAGGAGACTATAATGTAACTTCCTCCGTGTGGACAGACTTCCTGGAAAGTGCCTGAACTTTGTAGCTTTGTAAAAAAAAAAAGACCAAAAAGACATCTGAACTCACAGAATCATGGATGACTCCAGTATTTTGAGGCGCCGGGGACTGCAGGTAAGAACCAGTTTGTTACTCAACAGTGGAGCTCAAGGATTTCTCCGCAGTTCACAGGGGTCAAAGGTCACGCTTTGAGAATTTGACTCGGAGCTGTCGATTCAGTAAAGGGTTAAAGGACACGTTCAGCATTTCTTGTTTCTGAGATTTCTGTACACACCTTGAGATTTTTTGATACAGAGTCTTTGTTCATACACACACTGGAACATTCACCCTATCGCGTTTCCAGCTGATATTAGGAAAGAAAGCATACCAGCACTCTTAGCACACACACAGCTTCTCACCAGAGCTATCCAGTTTCTCTCTGGTTATCAGTAAAAGACGCCACAACCCAGTAAGCAACAACAAGCCGCCACATATCAAAACACACTTTGTCATAATTATATCAGACCATGTGAAAAATGTCCAACACATAAAACTTACATCAAAAGAAACATACCAACGTATTCACATCTTTTAGCTCAATATCTTAATCAACTTCAAGAGCATATTAATTTACTGACTTGGTAAAAGTGAAAATTGACTGAAATATAAAAACGCAACTAAAAATACAGATACACAAAAAATACATAAGTGCTGTAACAGAGTGTTTTTGTTTTGTTAAATTACACCATTGCAGAAATGTAATTTTATTCAGTTATTAAGCAAAAATGGTCCCAGCTTCTTAAATATGAAGATTTGCTGCATCTCTCAGTTTTATGTAATTGTAAACTGGATATCTTTGACTTTTGGACTGTTAGTAGGACAAAGTAAATAATCTAAAGATGACGCCTTTTTGTACACTCAGGTAGTACTAAAATATTGATTAGTCAATAGTAGTCAAGTGTTCAGTGTAAAGACCCATCTAAAATCTATACCATTTCACAAGTGATTTGAAGTAAATGAACTAAGCTTTGGAATAGTTATTGAAATCAGTATTTGCATGAGAATGCGAGTACATTGAATGATAATTTGTTTTTCATTCTTGCATATGCCATATTGTCATCCCAGTTTCATGCTTGCTGGGTTTCAGGCCTGGAGAGCCTCCAGAAATGTTGAGTCAGCGAACACCCCCCAACCCCCTCATCCACCCCAGAGAGAGGGTGGGGGGAGAGTAATGTATTTTTGAGTCAGTTTTAGCATTCAGCCTCAAATAACCCCTTTCCCCTGAGCCCCTCCCTCACCCTCAGAAGGAAGAGAAATCAGGATACAAGGATCCGTGCAGAGAGATGCTGAAACACTGTGTTCTACATCCAGTATTTACAGTGTTTAAATAGCTTTGTGTGGAGACGAAGTAGGCCTCGAATGAGGACACCAGGCAGAGAGAGATGACCTGGATTTGCTGATATTCCAGGACTTCATTGCACCTGCTCTATCTTAGACTTTAATTTACAGATACAGATTTCACGATGTGATTCGATACTACATTTGCACAAAATATAACAAAGTCTCTTCATCTTTATTCACCTATCATTACATTTTAAATATGAGTATCGCAGTGATTGACAGGAAGATATAATTGCATATCGTCAGTGTAGAAATTAAAAGCTTTATTACCAACACTAAAAAGAGATAGGACCCAGACTTGACCCTTGAGGTACACCGCAAATACTTTTCCTTTAACCTTCAACCAAACCAAACCAAACCAATCTCTTTCTTCACCATATTTCATCTTACTTTTATTTTTTCATTGTAGACTTTAACGCAACAGTACTTTGTTTCATGTGATGAATGTTCTGATGCTTTACAAGGCTATTTTAGATCTTCACCGTCAACGGAAGTGTTTATAAGTGACACTATAGAGCTTGGACAAATACTAATAGACTAGCATAGTCGATGTCATAAAGTAGATGAAAGAATTTCAACTGATAAGAGCTGCCTGTTGTTATGCAGTGGTGTCTTTTAGGATGTCGTTTAATGAACGCATTCTCATGTCAAATGCAAGGCTTTTTTTATAGTTTATGTGAGAAATGTTCAAACATCTGAAGCTTCATTCTTAAACTAAAGTACAGGACACATACTCCAAAACTGTCTCACGTTGTAATAGGAATGGGAGTCTTGCGGTGTTGGTGTGTATTTTTTGGAGACAGATGATCCCTTTATGTGAAAACGTTGCCAAGCAGACAAACTGAGGCATTGATTGACAACTGCATATTTGTTTGTCTTCACACAGCAGTTCTGTCTGGGCCTTGGTGTGTTTGTTGGGAGGGCTGTCCTCTGGCAAGTTTTGTTTCTGTAAAGCCCTTTTTGTGGCTGGATGCCCGCAGTTGGCAACCAATACAGTCGGCTGGATGGATTAAAAACATGACCAACGGTCTGAAACCTCGGCCCCAAGAGGCTGCAGTGTTGGAAGTGAATGAACTGCACACTTGTACTTTAGCAATTCTTAAAAGCTGAGCAGTAGTCGAGCTAAAATGTTAAAGTTCGTCCCTGTGGTGGAGCTGGAGGAAGCGTTATGGGGGCATTAAAATCAAAAGGCTTTATCCTCTGGGGAGCAGGAATGTCGTCAGGAAATTCCATGGCCTTTAAGATTGTTATATTTCTGGTTTTGAAGTGAAAATTATGGCACAAAGGTCAGGCATTCAACTAAATCACCCTCTGGAGTCCATAAATGTCTGGAACAGCTTTCATTGAGATTAGGTCATTAGTGCTGAAGATAAACTATCATGCATCAAATTGTTGGTGAAACGGACATTTAAGCTTGACGATGGCACTAATAGAAAGGTCAGGACAGTCAGACAGTTTTAGTAGTTGACTTGATCTAATAAAGGCCTGAAAGTAATGACTATTTTCATTGTCTATTTCAGTATCTATTAACAAATCAATTACAAGTGCTTCATGAAATGTATAATTAGTTGCCACTCTAGGTGAGGTTTTGTGTGCTGGACAGACGGACGGTTGAATCACCTCTGATGGGACGTAAACACCGAAACCACACCGACTTCAACATTGAGGATTCGTCTGTCCTTTGCCTGTCCTTGAAACCCTTTCGGGTCACGCATCCTCTGGTTAGCTTTGAGGTCAGAGGTCCGGACTCCATCAGGACTCCATCAGGCTGCTCTGATGGACTCAGGAAGATGGAGGGTGCGTGGTGTTTAAAGACCAAACAGAGAGCGTTACTCTGTCACTTGACCTCTGCTGTGAGAGACAGTGGAGACAAAATGCGTTTAGGGCCAAAGATCAAACAGATAGCGAGCATGCTTTAGCTTCTAGGTCACTGAAGTGGGTTAGTGCTTTCTATTTGTAGATCTCTGTTGTTTCTGTTACAGGGTGTGAGGGTAAAGGGGGACATGGAGGGAGGGAGGGGGTGAGGGACAAATAAATGGCTCCAGGCTGAAATGCTAATGACTGAGGAACACAAAGGGGAAAACAATAAAACAGCTCTGTTCAAGACAAGACTCATTAGTACAGTGGGCTTAAGTGTCTGTACCATTAGTGCTGGCCGGGTTTGTAATGCCTCTGAGGGGACTGTGGTTGCGCCTGACGGGTGAGGTTTAACTGTTTATCGTTTTAACTACAGATCGCCTATAAGCTGTGATATATTTGCTTTTTACTGTGCAAGGACAAGTTGCTACGATGCATTGTTCACATGCTTGCCTGCTTACTTTCACTAGTGTTCATTTCTGAGGATGTGTAGCGTGAATGAACCCCAGATACTTATGGTACTTATACTTATTATGCGCTTGCAGAAGCATAATTAAGTAATATCACATAAGCTTTATGGTGTCTAATATCTCAGGGTTTCTGTTCGGAAGTTATGACGCACAATTGGTTTGAATTTATTTGAACACCTGTTACAACTGTAACTGTGAACCCATAACATAAAGATTAAAGTATAAGACATTCACTCTTACCACACCAATGCCGCATATCCTTACACGTAAATCTTTTCGGTTGATGACGTTTTTACGAGCACTGAAGCTAAGGGTACCGAATAGCAGCTGTCTGACGAGTTTGTCCGCCTCCACTCTGTGGCACTTGGCTGCAAGTCCACAGATATGTTGTTGCTGTGGAGTTCGACAGCTGCTTTGTACCAGAAGCACGTTGTTTCTCGGATGCTTTGTAACATAACATTACTAGCTCAGTTTACTTATAGGTCAAGCCAATGTTGGAGGGCCCTCTGTTGGATAACGAGTCAACAACTTCAAATAGTCTGTTACGTTTATCTTTAAACAGTCAATTTTAAATTCAGTCATGTCATTACACTTCAAAAATTAACCACGCTCAAACAGATTTTCTAATCTCGAATAAAATATGACAGCCCTACTACAAACCATCTTACAGTAAATGAAAAGAAAAACAAATCTACAGTGTGTAATCATACTGTAGGTTATAAGACGAATATTGATTTATAGTTGTACAGTTGTTTCACACACACATCTTCTAGTTTTGTTCTTCCACTGATTAGGGCTCACTATCAAAACATAATCGAATACTCGGTCAGATTCTTAGTTCTGAATCTTTTAGCAATATTTTCTGATCAAAAGAAAACCCGTAAGTTTACAAACGTTTTACCTGAGAACAGGTTTAACTTTGGACTTTTTAGACTGTTATTTATTGTTAGTAGACCTCTGACATTTTCATTCCTTCAACTAAGAAACTGAAAATCATATTGGTATCAGAACCAAAGCTTTATTACACTCTCGTTGGTTCTGTAGATGTTCCCAAACAGAAGCATTGTACAGTTTTTACTAAAGCCAGGTGAATCATTAACAACCGGATAAAGTATATACTTTCTAGTTCCTTTTTAGGGATGGTATCATTTCACCTTTACAGTCCCTGCTCATACTTAGCAGATCGAAAACCCAGAAAGTCATCCCACAGCTGGAGGGCCTGTGTTCTGGCCCGCTTGCTGTTATGTGTGCCAAGGTTAGCGAGATAGTAACACCTCCCTGTTTCACTCCTGCACCACGCCGGTGCTTCCCTAACATATAATGATACAACACAGTGCATGAAATAGCCTTTAATGGTGAGGAATGAGTCTCTAAAGTACGTGCGTGTACCTCAGCTTGTGTGTGTGTGATCATGTGTCCTGTGCAGTGTGAGAAGCAGGATTAGTGCTGCCATTCACAGCTCCAACAGCAGCAGGCATTTCCCCTTCCAGAAACAAAAGCCTGTCTGTTCCTGACTGTGTATTAAATCCAGAATCTTTATCGAGGCTCCGTGCTGACATCAGCCTGTCTGGGTATCCAACGCGCACGCCATCGGCTCCTATCAGGTGGCATCTGCTTACATCCCAAATTGCTGTCACATGGATTTAGAGACGATTCTTCACTGGCTCTGTGTCTGCTCGCTCAGATTTCAGGGAAATGAAATACAAGCAGGTTTGCTGATCTTTGTTTTCCTTAGGGACTATTTCTTCTGCCTAAAGTAGTTCTTCTGGAAAAAAATAATGTTGACACAGTATTATCCAGAGTAACAGGGAGTTCATTTTCCCCTTACGTACACTGTATTGAGGTGGAGACGTACATCTCAGAGATGGTTTTTAAAATTTAAAATCAAATCAAAGCTGTGCATGACTAGATACCAAAATATAACAATAAACTTAGTTTTTATTAATATTTAAAACTAAGAAGTTGCTGCAAATAAAGCTGCCGTAAAAGCAGTTGAGCAAGCAAAGAGTGAGCAACGGTTAATTAAAGAGTCGTTTCTGTCTTTGCTGCTCGTTAATCAACCAGCGATGCAGAACGCAGGGTCCAGAGTGAAAGCTTCTGTGTGGTAAACATTGACAGAGGCCCAGAGGAAAGGACACCAGTCACACACACAGCCTTAAAAAACCTTCACTCGCACTAAAGCAAGTTCTGAGAAACCGTACCAGCTAACACGATCATATCGCTTTCTGCTTTTCATGGAAGAAAGGAAATGTCCATCTATTTGAAATAATCTGAGTGATCTGAACATCAACACGCATACAGCATATTAATGATTAATGACAGATTTCTTCTTGCTCTGGTTGATAAATACATACACAGTGATGTTAATCCTATGTGTGATGAACACTTCAACTCTCTAGAAGATGAATTTTCTCTAAAAATCAAGTAAATTCTACTTGATTTGTCACTTGGCTATGGCTAAATTAATGTAAATTTTCCTGAAACCGCAGTTTATACGACGTAGGTAAGTGCTGTCCTGTATTGTCTATTGCCTCCTCGCTAGCGCTCACCCTCATAGCTGCCAGGACTTCCTCAAATGACACAGATTGGTCCGGTACCACTGTAGTTTGTGCACATACGCATCGATTGAAGCCGCCGAGATGGATTCTCCTGTGATCTTGTGAGTTCAGCTGCCTCACAAGCTTAGGGAGCCACTGGTTCCACAAGTATCCCTCAGTAATTCCTGTATGAAGGTGATATATATCTATATAGATGTGTGTTATATCTTTGGGGTTTGGGCTGTTGGTTGGACATAACAAGCAATTTAGCAGCCCAGTGTATTCCAGGTTGGTTGTTAAGAACAATGTGGCAATCTATCCACAGTATAGGAGTTTAATATAACGTATAAATCATACAGTGACAAACCAGACTACCTCCAGTGGTGTTTAATATGTTCAACCTTCATGTGATTTTCTTTTTCCCTCGCTCAGCTTTTCTCTTTTGCTCCTTTGCTTCGTTCTTTTGCTCATTAGCTTTATTCATTTCCTCTCAGACTCTTGTTTCTTTTTATTGATCTCATTGACTCTTTTCCCTGCTCTTCTTTTAATCATACACTATATTGGCTATAAGTTATAATGGTACCCTGTGGAGGCAGCGGCTCTCCGGATGATGGAGAGATTCTGCTCCTTCCCTCCTCCGCCTCTTCCTTCCTCTCCTCCTTCTCCTGCGGCCACAGTCGACTGAGCGTGGCGCTCTCCCACCCTCGCTCTCAGCCTTGTGAAATATTGATAACCCTGAGGTACCAGGGCTGAAAGAGAGGGGGAAAAAAAGAAGAAATCTCACTTTTCCTTCTATGGCTTTAACCCCTGAACGACCCTTCCTGCAAAAGCTCAGCAGCTCTGGGTAATCTTGTCTTTTGGCAGAGAAACAATGTCAAAGCAAAACGGAGTGAGGAACTCATGATAGGTGAGTGTGTGCGAAAGAGAGATTTAACAAATCCAGAAGGGAGGAAAAAACTCGGATGAAGCTAATGGACGGCAAAATCCAGCCAATTAAAAGCAAACAAGCAAATCTTCTTTATGGATTAGGAGTTATTAAAAGTGTTGGGTTCACTGGGAATGGGCCGCACTCCCGCCGGAGCTCCTCAGGGAGCGTGTGTGTTGTGTTTGTGATGGCGTGTCCGCGGGTGCTCCAGATTAATGAAGGAGGCGTCAGGGACAGGAGGTCTCTGGCCTGCAGACGGTCGGTCAGCTGGTACGGTCTGAGGTTGAATATTATCAAGGAGACCAATGAGATGGCCTCAGAGCTCAGCCAGGTAAGACTCAGGGTGCTTTCCATTAACCTAACGCACCTCCTTGCATCCTTTCTTACCTCCCTCGCATTTTAGCTCCTAGAGGAAAGGAAGGAACATGGTTTCCAAATGGTACGTCTTCGCTCACTGCAGCGTCGTTTTGACAGTAGTGGAATACAAGTGTTAAAATAGAAATCTGCAAGTACATCAAGAAAAACTGGACTAAAAGTAAAGTGTCTTTAGCTTCTGTCGCGTTAAGTATTACACGTAAATACACAAAGGAGAAGGGCTGAAGTTTACTGTAGGTTAAATGAGTTCACAGAAAGTTTCACAGAAAGAGTAACATCTTGTTCCCTCCAGTTGTTAGTTGTTGATTTTCCCTCTCCGGAGCTTTTATCCTTGTTCTGTTCCTGGGGGTAAATCGATATTCTGCTCCCGTTAAGCAGGGCAATAACTTGTGACCTGGTCCGCTGTTCTGCTGAGATCACTGCAGCTGCTGCTTATTGAGAGCCCAGAAAATCAGCCGCTATGGTTGTTCAGCACTATCTGACAATGCAGAGAGCTATTAATGCGCTGCGTGACTGCGCTCCAAGGAAAATGGACATAATTTCTGCCAGATAAGCCTCCTGTTAGTCTATCAATAAACCAGACATATAGAGGAAGGCGAGAGAGACAGAGAGTATTTAATGCTGCCAGCTGCAGGGATCTCTCTGTAGCAGTGATTGAATATCAGTGATGGAGCTACATTTCCCCAGATTGAAATAACCCTGTCCCATAAAGTTGAGTTACCTTGAATATTTGTACTGATTTGTCTAAACTGAACACCATAAAGAAAGTTAGGACTTAAAATATATTGCCCGTAGAAAGAAGTATGTCTTTATTATAACGTGTAGTGAGGTCCCAATCAAGTTGTTTTGGCCCGATCAGATCCAACTCTTTTAATATCGAATATCTGTCAATGCAGAGACCAATCCGATACTTAAATTAGCTGAAATGTTGATTAAATATGCATCTTCCCTCACAAATGATCTTCGGCTTGCAGAGAGCACTTACACTAAATGTATGAATACCTCTGCATAGATAGAAAACAATTATGATGATATCATATTTTCTTGAGTTTTGCCGTTAGTGTCAATCATATTTCTGTTCGACAAAACGTCGAGTTTTTCAATTATATGCCGTGATCTTCATCAGCTGGTGGCGTTTACACAGCTGTAGCAACACAACGAGCATATTTATTGACATCATATACAGTAAATAATCCCAAAGAAGTAACCAGTAATTGATAATAAAACTAGAATCCGTTGTAAAATGAGTTTGAGTTCCACAGTGAGACTGGATTTGCTCAGCAGGAGCTCTGAACCAAAGTTCAAAAGCCTTCACACTACATTATAATTACAATGTGTTTCATGGCATGTTGTTATTCTCGCAGCTTCTTCTCTCAGCTGAACCCACACAACCTTCCCTGCATGGTTCCACAACCACCCCGCTTTCTTTTTACCGACCTCCTCCTCTTCCTCCTCCTCCTCATCATCATTCCCCCCTTCGTCTTCCTTTTATCTGTCATCCTGCGGGCAGACATCTCTCAACATGATAAAAGCTAAAGCCCAGAGGGTGGCACGCCGGCTGCCATCCTGGTGTTGAAGTGACAGAGGGAGGATGGGGGGAGGGTGGGAGGAAAGTGAGGGTGAGTGAGTGTGTGAGAGATGTACAGCACTGTTTGACTTATTGTAATCACCCACGATAAGCTCCCCGCTGAAAGAAAAGACACAAAAGGATAAAGAGGAGCAGACAGCACGGTTCTTTATTTCTGTGAAACTCTTGTTGATTTGGACAAAACCTCATCGAACTCCTGTTGCTTCAGTTTTAGTACACATATCAAAGCCATACTTTTTCCCACGTCTGATCAAAAGCCACTTTTGGTTTAAAATGTTAAAATTTTAATGGGAACAGATGATTTAACAAGATTTTTTCACTCTGATCTTTTAACAAAAGAAGCCAAAGTTGTGAAATGTTAAGGTTGTCTGTCAGATTCTGCTCTCATATGCAGATATCTGTTTATAGAGATGACGGATTATTAAACTAATGTCATCCGGGTGTCTCTCACATTCCTATGTGATTATGACTGGTTGGCCGGTTGTCTCTGCTTGATTTCAGTCTCTGTAGAAACTCAGAAGGTGTTCTTTTTGAAATGTGCTAATTGATCAGTTAATGAATGTAAAACATCATTGGATCCCACCGGACCCCGGGGAGGCCTCAGGGACACGTCCAAGGGCGGCAGAGACTTGTTCATTTCCATTTCACATCATTAACACAAATAACAAGGTTTGTATTACAGAACAGTCAGAACTATCAACCATCAGGGCAGCAATGGAAAGATCTGACAGTGACAAAGGGGTTACAGGAGTGCCCTGATCTAAAAAAGTTTACTTTACTAGATCCTGATCCAGACCAGGGCTGAGCTGGTCAGCCAGTTTCTAGCAGATTTAAAACAATGTTTGTAAATATGTAGGATCACAAATGATCAGTCATTTTCTATAATCTATAAACACAGTGAGCAGAGACACTGCAGTGTTTGCTTTTGGCCCTACAGGGGAACAGATCATGGTCTAAACGGTAGTCCCAGTCCTGTGAACTTTGCGGTGTGATGAAGTGCTTTGAACGAGGCCTTGATAGCCAAGTTATTGTTGGTCGTATGTCTGTCGAGATACACATCATCTGAAACCATCAGAGTTTACCAAACAGTGCTTTTTTTTTAAAATCAGTCAAACATAAACATGTTTTTCTGTAACTTTTTTTATTTAACAAAGAAGCCAAAGTTCTCAAATATATACAAACACTTTTCTAACTAAACTCTGCCTCAAACATATCAGAAGTTTGAATAAAGAGGAGGAAATGTTGCTTTTTGTTTAGTTTTCAATCACAGTGCTACAGACACATTTCATGTACTAAGTGACTAAGTCTGATGTTGTTTATCCAAAAGCTTCTTGTGTTTGGCCCATTCTGTCCTATATTTCAGCTTTTCTAACACAATGATTCTGTTATTTTAACCTTCATGAAAAGTTCCTTTCACAAAGTTCCCACACTAGTTTATGCAACCTCTCTGTTTTGGAATGCACCACAAATCTGGTAATTAATTACCCATGGCGCATTGCGTCAGTTCAGCAGATGTACCCCAGTTCGTCCCGGGGGTTGTGAGAGCAGCCGGTGTTTGTGGCCAATCAGGATGAAAGATTGTGCAGCTGATGCAGCTGGAATGACACCAGGAGTCCGTCAGGGGAAACATTTCCCGACTCAAATACCTGATGGGGAAGTTTTCTCATTGCTAACATAATCAGATACGTCCTTCTTGTCAAGTGTGGGTGGATTCACAATTCATACAAGAGCCACAACAGCACACAGAGGGTTATTGTCAGAAAATGGAGCTGAGTGCGAGGATGTGTGTGCATGGGAGGCTGAGGAATGGGTGGAAGTTTGCGTTTTCTGCTCAGAAAACAGACGTTTATTCTCGTTCCTGTTTGCAGAGTCTGAGCAGACAGATATAGACGGAGGCAACAAAAGGCCACGCTGCAGCAGATCTGGGTCTAGACTCAAACTCACAGCCTTGATAAGCACCGGCGCCTTTCTACAGCAACAAAGACTTGTACAACCGAAGCTGACAAATAGCAGCACTCCTCCTGCATTAGCTGCACCTCTGACATCTCTTCCACTGACACTTAAAGGACACTGAGTCAGAGTGATAAACTGACAGAGCGAGTACACTCCGCCTACAGTCATCACTCCCAGTCAGTGTCACCTCCTCTGACACCTGGAGTCAGTCTGACCCCTTTTCCCTTCCGGCACTGACCTAATCTTTTATCCAGAGTCAAATCGGGCAATTTAAGTAATTGGTATTAAAGTTTTATGGTTACAAGGAGTACATGACTTCTGTATCAGACCTGATACACGATACTGGTGTTGTTATCTAAAATTCTGCTATTGTGACAACCTCTTTACATGCACCACAAGCTGCTAGTGCCTAAACTTCAGTGTAATAATGCTTTATTCACTACAAATAGTTACTGTACAAGATCTGGTCTTTGCTGACGTTGTCAATCAACATTTTACTGTTATGTTTGACTCTCCGGGTTCTTTAATTCACAACATTTCCTCATTATTTGATTAGAAAATGATGTTTCCTTTAAAACATATTTACTGCTGCAAATGTATAGTGTATAAACGTAGAGAAGAGCAGGGTTGTTCATTACTGATGGTTGGACTGACGAGCTCAATCCAATGTGTTTTGCGGTAGCCATGTTTTCAGTAACTCGGGTAAAACTCTGACAGGGTAAGACTTAAACCAGCAAATAGTGTGCAGATACTCCGTGTCAACACTGATCTCCTGAAGTCTGAATGGAAACTTGCTGTAAGGTTCGGAGGTGTTATGTAGCCTCTGTGGTGTCTAACAGAGTCCTCTCGGAGGTCAGGGCCTGTTTAGATGTTGAGTTAGCCGATGCTGTAAAGCCACATTCAGCCCCAAGAGCAGGTTAAACACAGCTTAAAGGGCTTAGCTGGACTTTGGCTGTTGGCTGGGTCTCTTGTTGTTTGTTCTGGAAAAAGTGAGGGACGTATGGACGGATTGGAAGAGAAAGAGGGAAGCAGAGTGGGAACAGGAGTTCTGTTGTTTGTTTTCTGTCCCACACCTTCAGGCTTCTCTCGCTTTCTTCAAAACTCCCCAGTTTGCTGCTTTTCTCGCTTCTTTCTTTTTGTTTGGGTCCCACACTGTTCCTGCATCTCTTTCTCTGTGTCCCGCCAGCGGACTGGATTAGCCAATTAGAAACGAGCTATGAGCTCATCCGGTAGCCACGGCGACCGCTGAGAGAATAATATGAGCTCATCCTCCGAAGAGAGAGAGAGAGGCTGAGAGACTGATGCAGATTTATGCGAGGTGTGTTAGGGTGTGTCAGCTGCCCTTGATAGGATAAATGAGACTTATTGTGTAATTCATTCATTATGTCGTATTTCCGTGAAGTATTACTTTATGAAACATTTCGCTTCTCTTGCAGTTTAGTTTTCCTGGTCTGACGATTGTTTGAGATTTGTGATCTCTGAATGCTGAACGACAGAGAAACAAAGAGGATAAATGCTAATCTAATGTGTTAAAATGTGCTATCAGGATAGTTGACTCATTTTAACCCGTGCCGGGTTTATAAGGCCATTGTTAAATCTTTGACGTCTGCGATTTTAGCGCAGCCATTGCGAATATTCGAATAAGCGTGGTTATTTGGTTACAGAACAACTTGCAATCCATTGCGCCAGCTGCTGATGATGAGCGTCGTATAGGGGGATAGTCGCTGGTGTGTAATGTTCACATCTCTCTCTGAGATAGCGTCAAGATCGTTGCCATCCTGGGTGCCCCACATGATGACACTTTTCTAAGTGTCGGACTCGGTCTCGCGGATCGTGTTTCGTGGCGTGTCGCGTGCTCCGTTATCGGCGCAGACTTTCAATACTAGAGGTGTGCTCTGATCCGCGTGCTTACGAGGCCGAGCACCATTGTAGGGTCTTCTTAAGCCTGTCTTTTATAGCCTGCGTAATATTAAAGATCAGGTCGCCCAGACGAAACATTCACGTTTTGCGGATGTTGCCTATGCTTGTAAAAATCCAGTGTCCACCAAATAAGCATCTACTTTTTCTCTTTGGTCTTCCTGCAAAACACTAAAACGTTTCGGCATATTGATCGCTTAAATATAACGATGCCTGCCCCAAGAAAAATCGCAAACTATACATTCCTATGGAAACAAAAGTAAACCGCAGGAGGGTATGTTGTTTTGTATTCTCTCTGATTCCTCTCATGTTTCCCAGTAAGCCTCAGGGCTTGGTTCTCAGTCCTGATGAATGTGATACCACGAGAGTGTGCTGTGTGTGTGGTTGGGTGTGTGTGTGGTGTGTGTGCTGTAGTTGCGAAAAGCCTGCTGTCTCTCAACGCAGCTCGGCTGGTAGAGGCTGACTGTGAAAGTGCTCTCTACATGGTTACAGGTGCAGC
>NW_023339674.1:881387-886202 GCF_004916995.1 Morone saxatilis
TATCCACCTAAACACACTGTATATGCACCTAAACGCTGACCTCGACTCTCCGCTGTGGTGACAACTCACTGATAGAACAGCTCGTAAAATAAAAGGAGGAAAAAGGAAAGTGTAACATCCCTCCTCCTCCCTCCTTCCTTCATGTTGTCTCTTCATGTTGAGTTCATCCACACGGCTGCGTTTGGCCAGCGGGCAGCAAACTTCAAAGAGTGTGAAATTGAATGTCTAGACGCCACCGCATCCTCACTCATTACACACACACACATACGGCCGCAGTCCTATTTCCTCCGGACAATTTCATTTCTTACCCTTTTATACTCAACAACAACAAACAGCACCGCACTCAGTCTATTTGTCTGATAGCAGTTTTTTATTTATTTGACATAGAGAGCAACAAAAAACCTATTTTGCTCTTTTGATTCTCAACCACTTACTTACCAGGTTCCAGATTTACTTTATGCGCCGGGTTCTTCGGTGCCGGTAACCTTTTTATTTCTTCAGTAGAAAATTGGTTTCAGCCAAACATTCCTTCACAAAATGGCGTGTGATTTGCTGTTTCATCACAGCTGGAACGAAACATTTAAGCTTCACTTATCAATATTTTTTTACGTTAACAAAGAATCAAATGCCTACATGTAATGTGTAATGTAAAAGGTCTTAGTGTTTCCAGATAAACTCACTGTACTCTTCTTGCTCAGCACCGAGGCCGTAACATCTCACTGGTGTGTGTTTCTTGTTCTTTTTCCTTTAAAAATCTGACTTAAATGCTGCTTGAAAGCTCAAATAAGGCACAACAGTGTCCTAGAAAGCACTTCATATGGAGATCATTGTTAGGGCGAATAGCGCAGTACAGCATTGACCCGCTACAGATTTAAACCTTTTGTGCTCCTGAACTTCTGCACTCTGAGTCTGGTGTTATTTCAGGATTTGGAGATACTCTTACAGTGACACAGCAAGTTTGCAGTCGGTAGATTTCTTTTTTGCAAAAGTAGCACGTTGTTTGAAACCTTGAAGCTTTAACAGCACACTGTGTGCTCCACCTGGTCAGACCTGAAAGCTGCACGTCAAGTTTAATCCACGCAGCCTCACAAAACAGGTTGGACTGGAGGCTTGATGACATTTGAGTGGCTAGTCAGAAAGCTACTCTAAGCAGTAAAGGCCTGAATACACTCCCAGTTAGTTAATGACAGCTGCAGACACCACAGACCCACAGCAGGTCTGTTTATACTACTTTATACAGTCTGCGTGGAGACGCTCCACACACGCACATATTCTATAGCTCGTACAATCTGTGACGAAGAAACTTACAAACTCTTGCACGCTCGCTATTGTGGAAGGCCGCTTATGCTCCAGAATAACAGGACTATATAAAAATGCAATTATGATACGACTCTGTTTGACCTGAATGGAACAGAAATTAATTAGTAGGAGACTGAAATCGCCTTTACGTTGTAGATGCAACTAAACTGAACTAAATGTACCATTAACCAGTCGATGGTCTGATTCTAAAGTTACGAATTAAAGAGTAACGTTAGTACAACTTGGCTCGCAACATCGGTACAAAAACAAACATGTACGACGAGGCTGACCCGATTTACAGTGCACCATCAAATCTGGAAGTTCTGGAAGACATTTGGATAGAAGAAGGAAGATCTGTCACAGCAGTTAAGTGCAGCAGCAGTCCTCACAGGTCGGCACTGTGAAGAGTCAACAGCATTCATGTGCCAAGTCTTTTCGAAAAGCTCAGCGTAGGTTTGCTTCGAATCCACGAACAGAATCAGGTCTTAAATTTAGCTGTTAGCCAGGTTTTCATGCATGTCGGTACAGTGGGGATACGGTAGGATCACCTCGAGGAGCAGCGACAGAAACCAAACGTCCACGTGGCAACTGTAGAACACGTTAATTGGATTTTTACTCCCAGATGTGAGTGAACTGCCCTGATTTCAAATGAGAACTCGAATGAGAGCGGTTGTAGAAGTGATGATGATAATTACTCAAGTCCTCAGTGGCCGACTGCTCTCGAGTGCGGAGCCGTTGTTTGCTCCCCCCCTCCCAGCCCGCATACTCTTCGTATCTCCCTCCTCATCTGTAATTTGCGAGGCTACCCACCCGTCACCGAACCCTCGCAACCTAACAATGAAGATGAGCTGCGAGAGGGGTTGTCTGAGCACAGCGGGGGAGGAGAGGAGAGGAGGGCGAGGGCGAGGCAATGAAAGAGCATTCGCATCCAGACGGATCACATGTCACTCTTTCTCCTCGCCGGTTGCCCTCCAGGGAATCATCTCCCTCCGTAACCGTCTGTCAAACTCCTCTTTGTCTCACTTTCTCCCTCTTTTTCACTCTCGTCTCGCCTCTGATAATTAGTCTTCCTCCTCCTCTTCCTCACTCTGTTCACTCTCATTTTCTTCCCGTGTGATTAATCCCATTTACAGAGAGTGTTCATCTGTTCCCTCTGAATTTCTTCCCACTCTCTTGCTTCATTATTTCATCATCCAGTTTTTCCTCTCTCTTCATCTCGCTCTTCTTCGCTCTGCTGTTATTTTTATGAAAATCTGAATATTTTTTTAAAAGTTCAGTTGGCCTCAGACGTGGAAAAAGTTTGCTCAAGCAGCTAAAAGTTTTGAGGTTTTAAATCCGGGAAGCAGCTGAAAAACATGTATTGGTGTAAATGTGGCCCAACTCCAGCCTGAGGTCTGACTAACAGCTGCTTGTTGCTCTACTGTCGGACTATTTCTCACTCCCAACTCTCCGCTGTATAAATACTCACCCACCCCAAGACTTTTCTTTCTTTACTTTGCCTCCTGCTGCTTTTATTAATTATTATAAACTGAAAGCACAATCAATCGTTCATTATCACCCACCGATCGTCTCGTTATGTGATGAATGTTAATGGCCTCACTCATTTCATGTGTAGCCTTTGCTGTGCTCTTTGTCCCTGAATGTTAATGTAACATTTAAAGCTCCAATCAAACAAAAAATGCCCTTTTAACCCTTTTAAAACACCGGTTCATGTTGTGCACCTCTTTAACAGAATATGCCAAAAACATTTTAAACATCTTTGTGTTACAGTTTTGGTATATCTGCTGTTAGCATCCATTGTTTGTTTTTTGGTTGCATTTGTTTGTTTGAAGAACAAGAATGGCTGAATTCTTCCTTCCTGTAAAACAAAATGTGACATAAGCTTAAACCAACCTATAAAATAATCATATAATAATATAAATAATAACATAACAAATCCCAGACGACTTTATTCTTCCTCCAACAAAGCAGCGTTTCTCAACAGATTCTTTCTACAACAGTCTTCTCCATCAGCGGTGAGTGCGTTAATAGTCTTATTCAACCAGTAATATCCTCATATACATCTATCAATCAAAAGTTAATTAAAGTGTGTTAAAGTCCTCTGCTATAATACGACGTAGGACTCCACAGACACTCGGATTCAACCTCCGTGACATTCAGAGGCACGGATTCGTTCAGGTGTAGTGTCGTTTGAAAGGACTTACATCGTGGCTTTCACGTTTGGGTTGATACTGGTGTGAGTTCACTCAGCGGGAGTGTTACAGCTTTGGTTGTCTTTGTTGGATCCGGCGCTGGGGGAGGGTGTACAGTAGACAGTAGTTTGCAGCCCAAAGGTGCAAATTGAAGCGGTTTTCGGCTGAATGAAGAAGGGGATGACAGGCGGAGCGCCGGAGAGCAAACTCATCTGGTTTCCTGATAATAAACTGAAACTACGAGCGACAGAGGGCAGACCAGAGGGATGGAAAGAGACGCACAAAGAAATGGAAATGACTTCATTTCTTTCCATACAGATTCACCCTCCTTCTGTATCATAGAGTTGAACATACAGCCCTGCTCCCTTTATGAATTTGTAAAATCAGAGAGGTCTGCTGAAATCTGGGTCACACATCACAGCGAGGAAGCTTCACCTCTTCTTCAAAACCACTTTGCACATTTTTATGAAGCTGCAGCATGCGTGCATGTGTTTGTGTTTGTTCTGTTCTTTCACACAAGCTGCTCAAGTGCATCAGATCTTAGACTGCCAGACGGGGGAGGAGAGGGAGGAGAGGGAGGTGAAATCCCACCTCTGTCACTCAGGAACAATTCCCATCAGGCCATTAGACCGAGTCAGCGTTCACACCGGTCCACAGTTCAGTGCTTTACACCCTGCAGGGCGCACACACCGCCTGCAGGCAAAGACACTCAACTAATTAAGTCGCCTCATTTTCATTTTTATTAAATCTGTATTAGATATGATATTTTACACCTGCTCACATGATGTAGTTTTCACACCCAATCACAGAAAACTTTCACTGCTGTAAGATCTTAAAGGTTATATATACGGAATTTATTCCCCATCACACCAGAGCGCCAGCCCTCGGACCAGAAACAGAATAAAAATGTAGTCTTTTGGCCAAAATAAATCCTTAATTCACAGTTAGATGTTAAAATGTGTAATGAAAAGAGCTGCAACAGCCGAAATATCACTATTTTACCTTCAGATCATCAGAACTTCATTAAAGTGGACAGAATGCAATAAAGTGTCAGACTAGGGGGGGGGCGCATCATTTCACATTACGGAGATTATGTGTGATGTGTGTGTGTGCGGCTGGATGATACGAGTTATAAAGCCTACTATAAACCACAACCAAACACATGACCTCTTTTTGTCTCCCCGCTCTCTCGCTTCTCTTTTTGTGTCAGTGTGGGAGGGAGGGTGAGGTAGACGTGGGGGGGAGAACGCGGTTACGTTTTGGTGAGAGGGTGCAAGAGCCAGAGGAAGGTCCTAAACAACTTTTTTCTGTTTTTGTTGTAGTT
>NW_023339674.1:886227-887675 GCF_004916995.1 Morone saxatilis
TCAATAATAAAGTTTAATTATTGAGTGTTAGTTATTCAGTTTCCGATGTTTCTTCCACACATACCTGCCGCGCTCATTATCGCAGATTCCAGCGGTTAAAGATCAGAACTAAAGTGGCTTCTTGATCCTCGTCTGATCAGCAATAATTGTCCAATCATAATGTGCACCGTATGCGACAGCACGTAGCATAAACGTAGCTTACGGTTAACCATTCGGGGCGAATTCGATGAGTTGCCGAGCCAGCCTGAGTTCAGATCTGTCGTGGCTGCGGCTGAACTGCTGTCTGATTCATAACTGCAGGAACTCGGCGCACCATGGCCGCGTTCAGAGGGCCCGTGTTACCGGTGTAGTCTTCGATGTAGTCCCGATGTGTTCGGTGCTAGTTCGGCTGTAGTTTGATGTAGTCCGATGTAGTCCGTGTAGTCCAGTGTAGTTTGATGTTAGTTCCGGGGTGTCTATTCCGATGTGTCCGGTGTAGTTCGGCTGTATTCGATGTAGTTCGATGCTAGTTCACGGTGTAGTTTGGATGTGTTTGATGTAGTCTCGATGTTAGTCCGGTTAGGTTTGCAGTAGTTTTGATGCTAGTCCGTGTAGCTTCCGCGTGTATGTCCGATGTAGTTCCGATGTAGCTTTGATTTTTCTGATGGCTCGTGGTAGTTTTTTCGGTGTAGTTTCGACGTTAGTTCGGATGTTAGTTTGATGATAGTTCGATGTAGTTTGTCATGCTTATTGATGTAGCTTTTGATGTAGTCTTTGAGTATTCGGTGTAGTTTTTGATTGATAGTTCGGTGTTAGTTTGATGCTTAGTTCGATGTATTCAAGGTGTAGTTTGATGTAGTTTTGATGCTAGTCCGGTGTAGCTCCGATGTATGTTCGGTTAGTCTGCCGTGTTAGCTTCGGGTGTAGTCCGGTGTAGTTCGGTGCTAGTCTGGGCTTTAGTCGGTGTTTAGTTCCGTGTATTCGGTGTAGTCCGATGTATCCGGAAGGCCTTTTTGCCTAGGTTCATCGGTAAAACCCCTTTTGATGCCTAGTATTATGTGATGTAGTCCGTGTAGTTCGATGTGTTTAGTTTTGAGAGATTTAAGCAACAGCAGGTAGAATCATCTTTTGAATTTTTTGGCGCTTATTTGCAATGGTGTTGAAGTATAGTGATGTTTTGTTTATAGAGATGAATAGCTTCCCGGTTGATAACCACATGTGTTTATCTCCATGCGACTGCAGGAGCAGACCATGCTACAGAAACTACAAGCAAAAACAGAAAAATAGTTGTTTTAGACCTTCCCTCCCTGCTCTTCACCCCTCTCACCAACGTAACCCGTCTCCCCCCTCTACCTCACCTCCTCACACTGACACAAAAGAGAACGAGAGACGGGGGAGACAAAAAGAGGAGTGTTGGTGTGTTTAAGTACTTTATACTCGTATCATCCAGCCGCACACACACACACACA
>NW_023339674.1:887761-891966 GCF_004916995.1 Morone saxatilis
TGTGTGTGTGTGTGTTGCAGCTGCTGCTATCTGAGCCCTGGGGGAGGATGTTCACCCAAACGCCACCCTGCAAAAAAACATAACCCAAGAGGGGGTGAAAAAAAGAAGCTAATGCCCCAATATAAAAACACAGATACACACAGAGCCGCTCGTGTTAAACAAACCGAGCGGTGATGAAATTATCTCCAGCGACGGCGAGGATAAGAGGGGCAGAACACAAAGCCTAAAGCAATCTGCCCGATGGAAGACAGCCGTCGATAATACGCTTTACGGCTGAGTGAGGAGGGGAGGAGGGAGAGGGAGGGGAGGGAGAGGAGGGTAATGTGATTGGAGGGGAGAGGGTGAGTTGAGGTAGAGAGACTAAAAGGTCCAACCCGGAAGTTAGCATCGCCCTGGTTCCTTCCACAGAACGTCGATGGGATTGTTCCACTGGTTTACATGATTGGACTCCACTGTTATGGTTTTTTAAGGGTTCAGGTCAGAGAGCGTGTGCGGGACAAAGACTAAAGTATCGCTGTGTGCAGAGGGTTGACAGAAAACATCATTACGTAGATTCAATTCCAGCCAACAGCACAAAACAGGCAGTAAGTCCAAACACCTGACCGAGCCACGAGTACCACTCTGCAGTTTGCTTCATAAACTTTCTTACCTCTGCTCAGGTTTGAAGGTCGACGATATTAACGTAAACTACTGCAACTAATGATAATCTGCTGAGTAATCGTTCAATGTGACGTCTTCAAACTGATTCTTTTGTCAAACCAACAGTTCCTTCATTCAAAGAATTAATCGATTACTAAAATACTCTCATCTTCTTTCGATCGACTAATCGATTAATCCTTGCAGCACTTTTTAACCAAGTGAACTCATTATATTGATTTACATTCCTGGGACAAACTGGGTCTGAGCTCTTACAAATAAGTCTATTAACTTATTACTTATTAACTGTTCTGGACAGTATTTCAGTTTTAATAGTTTGTGGCAGTGAACTTTGGTAAGTACAGTAAACGTTACCTTGCAGCAGGAAGCGAGTTGATTCAGTCTGAAAGGTTTGATTCCTGTCAGTTAAAACTCAAAACATTTACCTTTAAAAGAAAGAATCTGATTCATAAATAAATATCTTTTAAAATTAAACCAGGAAGAAGAAAGAGGCAGCTCTCACACACCATGACTGCAGAAAACCTCTCGACACATTCAGCAGCATTTATCCAAGAAACAGGCCTTTAGGACTCCAGAGCAACATGAGAATAGATTCTGAGAGTGTGTGTGTCTAACTGATCTATATGTACATTGTGCGTGTGTGTGTGGTGTATTTAGCCGTTCCACCCAGGGGCCCAATCATAATAACATGTTTTAGTCGAGCTAAAAACATGCAATTAACAGGAAGATGCAGGGGAGCCGGGCTCCACCGGAGACAATTAGAGCTGCAGCAGCAGCCGGCAGCCAGAATTCATTATCAACACTGTGAATATTGATGAGGAAAAAAGTGACAACAAAGAGACTGCGAGATGACACGCAGCGTACGGAGACGGGACGCAGGGCAACGGCTCACTGAGGCTAATGAGAAAACACTGATATTTAATGTGTAAATTGTCCAGTTCATTACACGATACACGCAGAAACAAAGAGGACAAAGTGATCTGTTGTTACAGGAAGACTCGGCTTCATTACAACTGTTGGTCTCTACTTTCACACGACATTTTAAACATAAACCTTCGCCACATTTCTTATGGCAACGCATCCTGACAGCGCTGACCTTTGAGGGAACGGACAGGATTGTCTGTGCTGCAGTTTTATATGTCCCCGTCAGAGTATTACTCACCACAGTTCTGTTTAACCTCTTACCATGTTTGTAAAATGACCTAAAAACGCCTAAAAACAACATTTTCCCAAAGTAAATGAAAAGCTACAACCATTGGCAGTATATGCATGGTTTTGGTTCTCATTTTAAAAGATAACACTCCAGCAGTTCATGGGGCCATTTCTCAATGTGCTAAAAGTGTGGATGGACAATACATCTTACTGAGTGGAAATTTGGACCTTTGGCAATGAAACAGGACTGTTTTTGGTTGGATTATTTACTGATTCCAGGGATTAACAATGAGGCTTCTTGGGTGAGTTTGCTCAATTTTAAGATTGCTCGCTTGTTTGAGGCGGCGATTGAGCCTGCTGTTGTGATTGTATCCTCAAAGCGTTTTGATCAATAAATAGACGAGATTCTAAGATTTCCAATGTCTTCTGTAGAAAAGGTTAAAAATAAACTGAATCAAAGAATAATCATTAGAGTAATCCATGAAGTAAAAACACCAACCGTTATGTGGTTGCAGGTTCTCAAATATAAGAATCTATAAAATCTTTTTACTGGTTAATTAAACTGAGCATTTAGTGTCTAATGTGCTTTTGTAATATTTTCCATTTATTTAAAACAAATAATTAGGGCTCAACACTAATGGTTGTCCGGTGCCACTTCAGGCTGGTAAATCTAGAAACTCACTCAGTCGATCGGACAGAAGATAATTAAACACATCATGATGATGGAAGTGAGGAGTGACACATCTCGCTTCCTTCTCGTCTCTGTTGAGACTTTGGCCACTTCGATTTCTGACCTGATTGCCGAATCAGTCAAGTATAAAACAACATTGAACAAGATAAAGCAAATAATAATCTACTGCAGTCACTGCCGGTCTGAGAGAAGATATCTCTCGAAGCACTCTGACATACAAACGCAATCACAAACGCTGATCACAGCAGCCTAATTCCAGGTTGTATAATCCAACCAGCTGATAAACTGACCTGTGACCGGAGTTAAATTTGGAAATAAATCTGAGCAAAGGGACAGCGAGAGGCTATTTTTAGAAATTCTGTGGTGCTAAGAGACTTGAGACTGATGAATGACTAATGGTTTTGCTGTGCTTAAACAGTTAAAGGAATCTGCATTAATTACAGTAAAGATGTATTAACCTCTCAGTGGGCCGGTACAGAACGGAGCAGCAGCTAAATATCCTCGTTAATCTGGATGGTGATAATGTGGTGAAACAACTGAGCAACCCAACGTGGGAAACTGTGTCAGAAATCAATACAAAGGAGAGGATTTTCTCTAAAATAACATACTTTATATCGAGATATATATAGTTTATCTACTTGTTTTTACAAAAATCTTAGTGTCTTAAATGTAATAGCTGCTACTTTGCTGTTTTTCAGGTGCTGTTATTAGAGTTTATCACTTCCTGCAAATGTTTCAGTTTAAAAGCCAACTAGGGAAGGGGAAGACATTCTTTCTGAACAGCTGGGAGACTTTTAAATGTGAAACAGGTGTGCAGGAAGAGTTTAAGTGACTGGTTCTTCACACCTGTGGAAAGCTGAACCGACCAGATTTTGAGGTACATAAAGGCTTCGGGCCACTAGCTGAAAACTGACAGTATTTCTGAGCATTTTATTTTGGTGTGAGTGCAATTTACTTTCACATTTTTCTACAAATGCTGTGTGAACGAACAGATTAGCACAACTGACACTCATACAGCATCAACAGCAGGTTAAAAGAGGAGAAAACAGGGAGGTTTCTCACTAAAATATAATCAAATATACTCAGAAAACAGGGAATATTAGGAATAAAGGCGTGTTTTTAATATAAATATGAAATAAAGGCCTGTAGTTGAGAATTTACAGTATTTTTTTTATATTTTGCTCAGTGCAATTTACCACAGACTCCCTGTGAATGAACCCTTACAGAGTTACTTTCAGTACAATAATACGAGCACAAAAAGCTGCACATCAGCAGGAACGTGATGAACGACGCCCATAACGTTGCAGAATCACTCGAGAGCCCCCCAGAAAATAAAAAAACGTGGCGCTGGAGTGAAACGCGGCCTTCAACAACAACATAAAGCTGCTCTAAGTGAATGAGCTAATTGTCTGGTGGCGTTCTGAGGACACGAGCGGCGTCCTAATGAAAGCTCTGCTGCCGCTTTACGACCGCCAGGAGAGACTCTCCACCACAGAGAGAGGCCCACTGGGACCAGTAAGGCTCTAATAGAGGGCTGTGTGTGTGTGTGTGTTTTGGGTAAGGGGCACAAGGGTGAGTGTGTTTGTGTCCTAGAATAACACACTTTACTACCGAAGAGCATTATAATTCGCCTGGGCCACACACTGACACATTAACACAACTAATCTCCATTACTGGGTAAGAACAGTGTGTGTGTGTGTGTGTG
>NW_023339674.1:892066-894243 GCF_004916995.1 Morone saxatilis
TGTGTGTATATCTTTATATGTGTGTGTGTGTATCTTTATATGTGTGTGTGTGTGTGCGCAGATGATTTATCATCCGGCTCGGAAAATGTTTGGAAACAAAAGTCCGACATTCAGTGAGTCATCATTAATGTGTCTCTATTCTAACCAATCAGAGAGTTTCTCTGTTCCTCTGAGCTGCCTTAAACACAACAACAACAACAACAACAACAACAACAACAAGAAGAGCAGGTCAGACGGGGCTCAGGTCAGTTCTTTCAGCGCTGTTCACTGCAGTGGAGATTCAGGCCACACACAGCAGCTGTATTTCTGTCAGTGTGGAAACATTTCCATACACACATCCAGTGACTCAGAGAACCTGGACGCCTGTCTCTCTCTGTGTTCAGTCTTTTTATTCTCCCAGAGGGGAAACGGGAGTTGGAGAGTTTCAAACTCGCGGTGAAGGAGGTGGACAACCGTCAGGGGTCTGAGAGACAAACTATAGTTCAGATGTAATATTATCTCAGGTTCTGATGTTCTGCGACTCCTCCAGTCCTCCTGAGGTTAAATTAGAGCTTGTGATAAACCCGATGACCCGGTACACCGGTTAGGAGTGGTACATTTGTTTCTTACTTTGCAATAGAACATTTGAGAAATATTTATTTGAATACTGAAACACTTTTCATACTGTTAGTTTTCCAGTCATGGAAAATGGAAATGGACCAAATATCCTGGAAATAATCTTTGTTGTCCTAAAAATGTTGTTCCAGTCTTGACTGTTTGGATTCAAGTCTGTTTTGTCAATGCTGGAAACTGTCCCATCCATACAGCCTGATTTACAGTTGTTGTTGTGGCTGATGAATACATACACATACTTTCCACTTCTTCTTTTAACAGGCTCAAAGGTGAAATTATAATATTCCACTTGATTTGACCTGTTAAATTAAAGTGACGGTCAGAGGAACAGCCACCTACGGCTCAAGAAAAGCTCCTAAACAGAGTGGGAACCCTGAAACGATTTTTATATCTTATGTGCTCCTGGCGGTAGAATAAGCCACTATAAACTAAAAGTCGAGTCGTGCTGTGAAACCGCCAGACTCTCTAAACAAACCGTGATACAGATCTTTGGACTTACCGCCCAGCGCTGGTTTACACAGGGTTCAGAAACCAGGACACAAAAGATTTGTTGGCACAGAACGACGTCACTCCTCGTTTTTAGCAGTCGTGCGTGTAAAAGTAGTCACTGAATGACATTTATGGTCCAGGTCTTGCACAATCAACACAAACCGCGTGTAGGACTGAGCCTTTAGTAGAGTTTTTAGGATTAGAGATTGAGATTAAATGAGCAGAAGCTTTGAGGCAAAATGCAGAATAATGAATAATAATGTATTTCCCACTTCTTCTGTTGAGCTGACAGGTTGCTGAAGGTTTATTGCCTTTAAAATCAGTTTTTGTATTGATCTTGCAGCGGTTGGTTGCCTGTACAGACGATCCTGTTCCCCCAATCTCTGATCTCCTTTAGGATCCATACACAGAATAATAACAGTACAAACAATAAAGGTGTTTTTGTAGCTGCAGTCCACACTCCCAATAAAAACAGCCAACTTTTATCTCTCCCACAAACATCTCCTGGTAGCTCTTTGAAGACGCAGAGCGGCTTTATCAGATTCTTAATATCAGACCAGAGCCGCAGGGGTCGGATGGATGCTGTGTGTGTGAGTGGTGTGTGTGTGTGTGTGAGAGAGTTCAGAAGCGCGCCGGCTGCTGTGAAGCCTCTCAGATTCAGAGTGGACTCGGTGGAAGTGACAGTTGGCTGGCGGTGGCGGTGGCGGCGGCGTCCTGCTGTCTCCTGAACGCAGCCGCGGTTCTTTTCTAACGGACACAGTTCAGGATCCGATGGCACCGAAACAAAGTCCGTCTCTGATGGTCCGATCAAAGACTGACGGTCCCCCTCTGTATTTACATTTCTGGGTTCTGGTTTTCCTCTTTAATCTTCCTCTGGTTCATACATCACATCAGATTTTATACAAGCAACATAAAACAAATAAAGCGTTTCTCATCCCAACATTAAGAGAAAAACAAACATAAACTAAAGACGTATATCTTCCAACCTACAGTGTTTAACCATATATTCTATAAAGAGCGGAGCTGTTGTACATATTACACTATTATTATTTTATTATTACTGATGTTTTAACATC
>NW_023339674.1:894256-898931 GCF_004916995.1 Morone saxatilis
TTTTTTAAACAATATTCTTATTGAATGTTGGATATATTTCACACAAACAGACAGTGGTAATAATGAAACAATGAATTATGTGCTCATATTCTTAACAATGATGAAAGGAAACACATTCTTCACATAATAACAAAAACATAAAACACATCATCACTCCAACAGCGTCAGAGACCGTCTGAACAATGTGTTCAGATATACAGTTACTACAAGTTGTAAGAGCTTGATTGATTGTTTTGGGGCTTTAAAGCATTTAAGCTGTTTAAACTCTTAATTTGATTTTGATAGAGTGATAAAATCACAGTTCAGGTGTATTTGAATTTACTAAAATCATTGAACATCATGTTTGCAGATACTGTTTTTCAGTGCAGAAAGGTCAGACAACTCTTGGGTGTTTATATATTATCAATATATTGATTGATTAACAGTTACACAGTTGTCCATGTGTGCTGATAAGTTGTCAATATGACCTCTCACAGCTTGTTAAGACATAATAGATTAAAAATGTGGCTCTTGACCTTTTTTAAATGCACGTATTCAAACTGCAGTTTTGATATAAACCCGATCAATCATTCTGCTCTACATTAGAGTTTTATGATGGACCGAGGACCCGACAGAGACACAGAAGATGTTTGTTGCTGACGGTTATGTTGCTAATTCAATTTATCGTTTGAAACCGAAGGTCCAGATTGGTGCGTAATGACATTCTCGTGTCCTGCTGCTGCTCGAACGTCACTGTAGTAATCACTGCACATTAGTGTGTGTGTGTGTTTGTAACTGTACCCAGTCAGAGCCGGCCGTGATCCACTTCATTGTTTATGAATTAGCAATCTGGCATGTGAGCTGCATTTAGCCCATCAGGGTCAGCGGTGTCCCGGGGACAGAGAGGGGACAGCTGCACTTCCTACATGGTCTGATATTATCGGGACATCGTCCCCGGAGTTCATGTGTCAGAGAGGTCGACAGTCGGACTTAATGTAGGTTTCACTGTTTGTAATCAACGCTTCAACGTTCAGCTTCTGCAAGAGTTCAGAGAAAGAAAGAAGTTGTTCAGCTGCTGCCGAGTTTACAGCTCAGAGGATGTCTGTAACGGGAAGCATCATCATTAATGTATTTATCACCAGGGACAATACGCATTAATCAATACTGCAGTTTACATTTCAATGGAAATGTGCCGGAGTTAGCCGATGAGCTAATATTAATCCGTATTGGTTGTAACAGATGTTAATGTCATCAGTTCAGTATAATACAATAGAACACATTTAAAATCAGTTTTAAGCTGATTTAAACACATTTTTAAAGGTGGTTCCATGTACAGGGGTCATTGTGTGCTTAAAATATGATAAAATTTCAATTCAAAGACATATTTGTGAAGTCTTTAAAAGTCATATTGTTCTTTTAGAAATTAAAATTGTTTTTAAAAGTCCTTAAAAAGTAAACCTGTTTAAAAAACAATAAAAAAATATGTTATTTTGGTAAAGTAAAAAAGTACAACTTGTTTTTCTTTGGTTTAGAAGAAACGTTTTGAAAATGAAATAAAAGCCTTTTAAAGACTTGTTGATTTAGTGTTAAACTCCTGTTAAATAAATTTTCTTTGTTGCCTAAAAACTCTAAATAAAGTGTATAAAGCAGTAAAAGAACATCTTCACTTCCCTCCTTCATACTCCCGCCTCCCTCTCTCTCACCCTCCTCCCTCCCTCCCTCCCTCTCCCGGCCGTTAGTTGAGGTCTCACTCAGTCCTCTCGTCTCGCAGTCTGATCACAGCGATCAGACAAGTCGAGGCTTCCAGGAACTGAGGAGGATTAACTGCGTAGACTGTACCCAGGGAAGGCACTCTGTTCCTGGGGACGTACGGCCCCGAGCCTCCCTCTGGTCCCTTTTTTGTCCGGTGGCTCGATGGCAGCAGCTGAGGGTCCGCTACAGAACGAGCAACCGGTCTGAACTTGAAGGACGAGTCATTGTCTGACACGATGGAACGACTCAGAACTTAATTCTCTTCTACGCAACAAGTGGAAGGAAGAGTGTTGAACTGACTTACTTTGGATTAAACAGAGGAAATCCCAAACGAGTATCTGCGTGATATAACCCAGAGTTTGTTTATTGAGCTCAGACGATGTGTGTGTGGTCTGCACGTAGCTGCGCAGACTGCCTGTGTTTGTGTGTGTTGTGAGGCCGGTCTGCTCTGTTGGTGACTCAGCAAGCCCGAGCTCGCTGGTGGAGGAACTCTCTACCCCAGATACCTCACATAGCTGAGTGTGTCTCTGTGTGGAGATAAGAGCAGGTGCTGACGTAACACACACACACTCACACACTCACTCTGGTCAGTGGTTGGACTCATGGAGGACTGACTGTGGGACAGTTTGTGGTCCTGTGTGGAGCAGTCAGTACAGCATGTGTGTGTGACGGGCCGATGAGCTAATGCAGTCCAGTGGATTATTAAAGATTACAGCTGAGCCTTTTGTCCCAGGACACAAGATGAAGAGGAGGAAGGAGCGAGCAGGAGCCCCAAACCTCCGCCTCCAGTAAGAGTGTGTGTGTGTGTGTGTGTGTGTGTTGTGTGTAGTTGTAGTGTGGTGTGTGTGTGTGAACAGATCAGATTCATATCAACCAGTCGTTGGTCTTACTTCCTTCTCTTTTTACCTTTTAATTTGTAGCCACAGTTTATATTCAACTATTTTTATGCAAATTTTAATAGAAACAAATTTAGAAAATCTAAATCACAGCCGATAGATTATCAGTTCATAATAATAATAATTTTATTTTCTTATGCAAAACTACTGTTAGCTTTATGCTCTGTGGAAGGAGGATAGAATATCTTTAAAGCTGCAATATGTAGAAGAATTTCATTTTAAAACATTTTCATTAAAACAGAAGTCAAAGACGTTTATGTTTATATTTGTGTTAGAGATATCTACTGGAGTCAGCAGCCAACCAGTTAGTGTCCGCCTGTCCTGTCTCATAATACCACAAGAGGTGAGAGTGAGTCCCTGTAGTGTCCAGTCTCAGGTTTGGCTCCTGCCCCCCGGTGCTGACCCCGCTGTAACCCCCGCTCAGGCCTCCAGAGGGTGGGTGCAGACGATGATACCCGATCTCTTTTCACACCTCTCCGGTTTAAATACCAACCGGTGGTCCAAAGCTCCTGCGCTAGCAGCGTGAACACCAAACACTCCTGCGATGCTCCGACCTCCTAATCCAGCCAAAGTCGGCTCATCTTGTCCAATTCTTTCATATTGCACCTTTAAAAGCCTGCCAGCAGCTCTGAGCTTAACTTTGACCTGATAGTGGCGCTAGAGAAAAAAGACAGAGGATCACCAAAGTTATTACAATTAAAAACGTACTTTAACTAACATTTTTTATGTGGAAATTAACTGTAAAACACGCATAATTTACTTTGCGCTGCCACTCCTTATTGCTTTAATGTTGTCATCCTCAGAATATTGACACTGAAATACACTTAAAATTCCTTGTTAAAACATACCGTTCATCTACATTCTTGTCTGTCAGGATGCATTATGTTCTGCTTTGAGCTGTGGAATTAAAATAACAGTGTACAAACTGTAACACCTGCTCAGTATAATAAAAACAGACTTAACATAGCGACCCCAAAATAAGTGTTAGACAGGCCCACATTGTTTCTGCCGCTGCGTCATTATCACCAGAAATATGCGTGTGAGAACAGGACATTGCACACATACGTTCGTAACACAGTACATGCATAGTGTACATACATACTGAGTCACTGAAACATGAGACGCTATCAGAGTGAGAGACCAGCAGGGAGGGAAGTCCTCCATCAGCTCAACAGTCTCTCTTTCACGAGTACAAACGACACATCAGAGTCATTAATAAATCCTAATTCTAACATTTAATGAATAATATTCAAATGAAAGTATAAATTAACTACTCCTCTGCAGAAGGTGCATTTCGCCAACTATTTATTAATTTCAGTACGTGTCATTTCGTCTCCCTTCCCAGGTATTAATTAGAGCCCAGAGCAGCTCTTTAGTGGGTCCACCAAACATAAAGGCAGTTTCTTTGTGGCGGTGCACCACAGATGGCCCTGCAGTATGGAGGGGACACACTGAATATACTAAAATGTGTTTAGCTCTTGACTTCCCAGCAGGTGGTCTCGCCCATTCTGTCCCACCCAGCGGGGGAGGAGGGGGACATGCAGACCACCACCATAAGGTCGTCATGCCCTGCAGATCCTGTACCAGCTGGACTCTTTGAAAGACTCTCTATTGACCCCACGGCCTTAAGTTTTAATATGAGTTTTAATACTTTGATTCATCTCGTGGAGTCCAGACGTTGAGCTTTCAGTCCGGATATTTCCAGCTGTGATACGTTAGTCCTGCGAGGGGACACTGAGCACTGAGGCTGTACGCTCTAATAATATCAACTCTTTACTCTGCCAGTGTTAATAAAGCCACCAAAAGTTCAAAATCACGTCTAAAATCACGACTGAAATGTCTACAATGAGGCACATTAAGAGCTGAAAGTGTTATTTGATCAGTGTCTTAATGGACAGAATAATTATAAATTATATATTATTATTACTAGATTTTTACTCACCCCGGGCAATACTATATAGAAAAATCAATCAAATATACTTTATTAATGTAACACACATAAACACAAATGTACACAAAAGTAATAAATGTCTTTGTAATCAATAAAA
>NW_023339674.1:898953-899720 GCF_004916995.1 Morone saxatilis
GAGGAAACACTGGAGGCAGAATAAGAAAAGGTTGTACAAATAATAAACATTAAAATGTATGAACAGAAAAATGACAGCAGTTCTGTTGAGTAAAGAAACTAAATGTGAGGATTTACTGACTGTTTTCTGTTTCTAAAGCGAGTGACTAACTTTTCAGAGAAGGAATAAAGCAACCAATAAACCCGTGTTAAATACAGTCAGGACTTTATCTTTTAAAACCTTACGAGTTCTGGTAAGTCCACTAGCTTTTGGCGACTAATATTAGCACAGATATTTTCAGTTTACTGCCTTCATGACTTCTGTTTACTTTCAGTGTCATTTCCACTCGTGGCCACATTGACTTTAACACGTTACTGTGGTCTCTGGGAACTTGTGACAGCTTTATTATTTTAGATTGAACACATGATTATAGTTAATTACATAAAACAAATATAGTTAATATTAGAATTAGTTCTGTGTGTGAGACGTTGCAGCTTTGGACCGGCAGGAGAGAAAGTTAAGACCAGATGTTTGCACTTTTTCAAACACACATGTGCGTCCTCATCACACATCCCTCTATCCTCACCCTGCTCTCTTCCTCCCCTCTTCATCCTTTCTTCCTCCCCCTCCCCTCCCTCTCTTGGCAGAATCTGGTCGCCGGCTCAGCTGCGTTGCCACGGCAACAGCAGCCTCCTCCAGCACCTGCTGTCCCCCACTTCCTTTCATCCCTCCGTCGTTCAGCCCCCCGTCGTCACCCTCTCCCCCTTCTCCTCCCCTTCCTCCTCCAC
>NW_023339674.1:899820-908544 GCF_004916995.1 Morone saxatilis
GACCGGTGAAACACAGCGTTACCTGAATGAAATGACAGATTTCTCTGAGTTTAAACATTGTTGGAAACATTTGGGATAATGTAAGAACTCAACTCAACTACATATAGAACATAGAGCCAGAGCTGTTTAATGATACATATTATAGCTTTAATTTGGTACACTTAATAGGGAAATAGAAGCAGTGTTCAATTGGTACACTTGCAGTTAATTAATTCCAGTTAATTACTATTATAAGCTGCAGAGTCTTTTAGTCATTGCACAGCAGATCCGCTCCAGTCATGCAAAAATGTAAAATGTGTCTGCAGGGGAGCAAAAATGAATTCATCATATATGGAAAATTCCAGATTAAAATAATCTTTCTTGGGTTTTAAAGGATTTCCGTCAGTTTTCAGAGTTCAGACGAAGTGCAGGAAGCCATCACACTTACTGGGAAATGGAGAAAAAGACAAATAGCACCAGAGAGTGTTTGAGTGTGTGAGATGAAGAAATTCCCCGAACACACATCACTGAATATCCAACACAGCAGCTCATCCCTCATACAGGTGTGTGTGTGTGTTTGTGTGTGTGTGTGTGTGAACCACATGCTACGCTAATACTGCTGATGCTGCACTACTCAACAGATGGCAGAGGACACACACACACAGCGTGCCATATCTACACTTAATATTCCCCACATGTACACATATGCACACACACGGTATAATACATTTGCTCCGAACCCTCACTTCTACCTGAACCTTATTCTAATGTCGACTCTAAACCCTGAATCCTTTTAAAAAGCTCTCATATGTAGAAATAGACGTGTGCACAAACCGGGAGAATAAAGAGCTCCAATGAGACGTCACACTGATAGTTTAACTGTAGCGAAGATTTCAGCCTTAATCGCTTTGCGTGTCTTGTGATCATCCCGACACATAATTACAGCCGGCAGATGTGACGGGGCCAATTAACACAACACACACATGCTGTTAGTGCACCGGCACTGTGAGAGACTGTCAGCGTGTCCATTTCTTCATTTAAGACATTTAACTGAAACACGGCAGAAATTAAAGCGAGAGAAAAGAGGCTGCTGGACTGAACGCGCTGTCAGGAGACTGATCTCACTCCAGATCCACACGCAATAATTACGCTTCGCCGCACACAGAGTGTCCGCAATCATTTAGCATCTTTTAGTCTCACTTTTAAATGTGTTTTTGAGGAAAATAATTCTACTGTTTATTCTGCGACTGCTACGAAACAAAACCGACATGGAAAAAATGCAGATTTTTTTTTGCCAGTATGGACCTAAAATAAGTCTAAAACTACATTCATAATGGTTTTAAAACGTCTTAAATGAAGCCTGCATGAATCCAAATGCACATTTATATTTATAGACTTGATCAATACAAGTGTAATTAAGAGTGGCAGTTTTAAAATTGGGGTGTTTATTTGTTCTTCTTGCAGCATAAATGCAGTTTTGTCTGCATTTAGAACTGGTGTCACAAAGTGTTCTTTGTTGGCTGCAGTTGTTTGGTTGCCAGGTTTATAGACAGCGCCATCATCGGCATAGAGATACTTTCATGAGTGCGATACGATGTCACTGTTATGTGTGATGAACCCAGAATAGATCCCTGGAGATGAGCCCAACTTCACTGAAGGTGTGATAGTTTACACTGAAAATAACAACAGCTGCATGTGAGATGTGTTCCTCTTAGAAAGACATCATCCCGGCGTACCTGGAGGCCTCATCACGGCCTCCTCCTCCTCCATCTGCCCTCTCCTCTGAGTGTAACGAGCCTCGCCTGCAGTCATTATGGACACTCTGAGCTTCAGAGCACACAACAAAGTGGAACAATCCGACCTGTGGGTGTGTTGGAGCTGTTCGCTGCGGAGGCTGCAGCTTCATTTCCTCCTCTTCCCTTTTGTCTGGGGACGGATGTCACAGCTTTAAAGCAGATTGCTCTTTTCTCTCTACACATATACACACACACACACACACACACACACACACACCACACACACACACACACCTATATAATCTCAACAAACACGCAGTCATCTCGGCCCCGAGGGGAGCTGAAGTCGAACCACTTCCCCGCAGGATCAACCTCATAATGACTGTTCAGCCATTAGGAGCCTGAATCGACTGTTTCTAATGTAACACTGCAGTGGAAATGAAGAGGACTGATGTTTTCAAAAAGCTCAAATTACTGACAAAAACCCATTTGTAGCCCAACCATACAGTATAATGCCTTTTATAATCTCAGCTGAAGTGCTGTTTCTCTCATGATCATCATCAGAAACCTTAGGGAAATAAAAGATAAGAGTTTGCTCAAATAAACAGTTGAAGGACAAATACTTGCACACACAGTTTAAACTGATCATGTTTAAAGGCTCTCGCTGTGCAGTGGAGAGCTCACAGTGGTGTCTGTGAATGTTGTGTTATTAAAATGTTGTTGTTTAAAGGGACTTTGGAATTGCTGCTGTTGTCTTCACTTGAAGATCTCTGACAAATTACAGTAATTGTCCACTCAGGGCTGCCGTACCCGGTGTTCACATCGTTCTATTAGAAACTGATGGAGTGCCTCATCTCCTCTGTTATTATTGTTTTTTAGTCCGCAGCGTAGTCGATTCTTTTTTACATCACAGCAAATAAACATCTTGTTTGTTGACGACTGACAGAAATGTAGAGAAGGGCCGACTGATGGCTGATATCAAAGCAAAGTCATGTGTTATCCTTTTGTTCCATGCACATTACAATCTAATGGTTGTCTTAGGCAGTAATATGTTGTTTTAGATGTTTTATTAACTAATGAAACAGAAAATGACACTGGGTTGTGCTGTACATTTTAATGGTGACTTTAAGGGAGGGCGGGTAACGTTTAGAAAAGACGATAAACGTTCACAGCAGGAAGCGTGGCTTTACTCGCCGAGAGCGTTTCAGAGCGTGTGGCCTGCCGTACGTTGTTTACTTGGGTATTTTGTCCTTAAAAGAAGTAGACAAAACAATGTGTTCCTCTGCTTAAACTCTCTGACTGATTGATTTCTGACCTGGTGCCACAGTGCTGATGTAGCGTCCATCTGCACGCTGTATTTTATTTTGAAAATTGACCGGAGTGAGTGCGATCTGCTCTGTGCTGCTTGACGCGACTCCCATCAAGAACAGACCAGCTGCGTATCGTCACAGTGACGAGGCTTCCTTTATCAGCAGACACTGGCCGATGCTGATTATCTCAAAAAATCCAGATAATCTGTGCTGTACTTACACAGTAGTAGGACATTTCCATAAAACGTGCACAAGGTGAACTATAAGTAGTCGTGACCGTTGGCTGTGTGTTGCATGATCGCAGCTGTGATTTTGGACCGTCTGATGTCTTTGTGTGTCACCGTCACTGTCCTCCAGTGTGAAGGACGTACAGTGGTGAGACTGAAACATCTGTGAGTTCACCAGCAGAGCTCGTATGACACACACACACACACACACACACACACACACACAGGGCGCTGCCTAATGTGTGTGATCAGATGTGTGTCTGACAGCCAGAGTGGACACCTGCTGGCACTGACGCACGGCTGCAGGCGCTGTTTGGACATTTTTGGAAACGATGCAAATGACTTTGATGAGAGTGTGTGAGGTGAAAGTGTGCGACTGACTAACTGACTGTGGCTGATGAAGATGTCGACATTCAGACAAACCTGTGTGTGGTTCATTGCAGAGCTCCCCTGACAGTGCAGCTGTAACTTTATTGATCTGAACTTTAGATTCACTGATTCACTGTTATTTCTTTGTCCTCAGCTGTCGGACGAGCAACAGGAAGAGCCTGATTGTGACATCGAGCACCTCCCCCACTCTGCCACGACCTCACTCACCTCTGCATGGACACACAGGTAAATCACACACATCCAGAGACACATCACCGTCCTCAGGCTTCATCGTCAGCATCGCCAGAATTGATTGAATAAGTTATTATTTGTTTGATTTGCTCGTCGTCTGCTGGAAGGTGTGTGTAGTAACAGCAGGTGAGGTGTGTTACATGGCGCCGTGTTGTTTACTATCACACACCAACAAAGCTCAATTAACACCTCGGACTGCACACGGAGCGCAGCACAGCCAGATATTTGATTGCACGGATTAATGCACAGCGCACTCATACAGTCGGCTGCTGCCTGCAGATTGTCCACATTTTAAAACAGGACATTCAGGATAAAATATATAATAGATATATATAATATAATGTGTTTTCATTACTGTATTATCACCTGAGAATAAGAATGGGTCGGTTTTTATGGTCCATGTTTCTACAGACACAATTTGTCTCTGCAGCACTAAATTACTTCATTATTATTCTGTTTGTGACACATTTGACCTTTATTAAAAAAAAAAGGCTGCTTCTTGGATTTGCATATTACATTTTAATAATATTGCGATTAATTGTGCAGCCCCACTCACACGTTTATTTTTCAGCTGTGAAAGATCCCACTCAGTACATATCCTTGTTACAGACTGAATTTAATAGACCCTTATCAAAAATGCTTGTTTTTTTAATCTGATCATGTAAAAATTAATATAAATGTAAACTATAAATGACTTATCGTATTGATATCAAGTAACAGAAGAGATGTACTGGTTAAGATCTAACTGATGTTTCCCAGTTGTCCAAATGAGTCAAAAGTTACATGATTTCTGCACAAATACACAAAATTATTAGAATTTTCCATATCTGACTAAATGTTAAGGACAAAACTGATGTTTGCTGCATTTTTCTTTTCATGGGTTTTAAACTGTTGGTCTCACAAAAGAAGCTATTTGAAGAGGCAGTTTTAAAGTGTTTGTACAGTTTCTAAATAATTAACAACAAAAAATCAACAAGTGATTTAAAAAGTTATTGATCATTTCAGCTCTGATATAATAACAACTTACTCTTTTTAAATCTTCTGAGGTAAAGCAGCCGTCACACACACACACACACACACACACACACACACACTCTATTGGATTTTATTGCACTCATTTGGTGTGTGTGCTCCAGCAGTGTGTGTGTGTGTGGTGTGAGTGTGTGATGTGTTGACAGCATGAAATGTGCGCTGACAGGGATGTTTTGTCGAACAAAGTTTGCAACCAGCGTGTAAGGACAAGCACAGACAAACGCCCCCCAATCCCACCCACCAGCACCCTCCCACATTCCAACACCCCACCCTCCACCCAACCACCCTTCAAATGTACCGAGAGAGCAGAGATGAAAGAGACTGAATATACGTGATATTGAATTGATGGGCTGACTGAGGGGAGCAAGCGACAGCAGTCCGAAATATAGATCAGAGGGACGATAGAAATGTTGGTGACAGAGAGGTGAACGGGAGGAGAGAGAGACCGGCGGGATGGATATATGAAAGATGGAAAGACGACCAAAATATCCGACAATCTGTAATATCTGACTGCAGACAGACAGAGAGAGAACACGAGAGAGAGAGAGAGAGAGAGAGAGAGACACGACAGAGAGAGAGAGAGACAGAAGAGAGACAGAGAGAGAGCAGAGAGAGAGAGACCAGAGCAGGAGGGAGACGAGAGAGAGAAGAACCAACAGAGAGAGAGAGACAGAGAGAGAGACAGAGAGCAGAGAGAGAGAGAAACACGAAGAGACGACAGCACGAAGAGGAGAGAGAGAGAGACACCAGGAGCAGAGAGAGAAGAGAGCAGAAGAGAGAGAGAGAGAGACACAGAGGAGAGAGAGAGAGAGAGAGAGAGAGAGAGACACAGAGAGAGAACACAGAGAGAGAGAGAGAGACAGAGAGAGAGAGAGAGACGAGAGAGAGAGCAGAGAGAGAGAGACAGAGAGAGAGAGAGACAGAGGAGAGGACAGAGAGAGACAAAAGAGGAGAGAGAGAGACAGAGGCAGAGAGGCAGCTCCTCCATTAACCACTCGGCACGGTGTGTGTCTTGTGCTCAGCTGACAGACAAAGTCGCACAACATCTCGAGTTTCCTGCTCTGGAAATAAATGGACACCGGCCAACCATGTCAGTCACAGCGCCCACACACACACACAGACACACCACACACACACACCAACACACACCACACAAACACCACACACACACACACACACAGACACACACACACACTTTGTTGACAATGGATTTCTTCCAGAAAGTCCTTGTGACCTCTTAAACGAATACGAGTACGATGTACAACACCAAAAAATAAATTAAACTTGCAAACCACCGGTGTCAAATCTCGCTGTCATTCTCAAACCCCCATCAATAATGCTTAAATAATCTTTCTCCTTACAAGCAAAATAAGAATCCTTGTCTTAGACTCCTCCCTGCCAACTTCAAGCTAAAAATACTGGGAACACTGATCTTAATCCTTTCAAATCTTTATCTGCGGAAATGAACCTATCTTAAAACACACAAGCGGGACCCCCCGGGGGACCTACAGGGATTTTTCCACGGGTGGCCAGAGGGTGGCAGCGAATATCTGCTGATTCAATCTTCAAACAATCACATTTAATTAATATTTGGTTTTGGAAAGACCCCAAAATGGAAGATATTTAAACCTTGAAAATCCCTAAAGGTGGCCCATTAGATATCCTCGTAGATTGTTTCAAATCTTTCAACATTTACCTGTTTTTATTAACTTAACCCCAATCATTAGTGCCATAACAGAATCGTTACCGGTGTTTCAAAATACACTTTTAAATTAATGGTGTTAAATCTTGAACAGCCAAAAACTGGGTTGGCGCCAAAGACTACTTTGATAGCCACCCCTCCTCGAATCTGCCTGAACTATTAACTAAAACTGCTCCGCCTGCGTCTCAACCAGGCATCTGGTAATGTCAGATAGAACCAGATCACAAAGTGCTGTTTGTGAACAGACTTTGAAGGGAGAGAAACCAGTCCCAACCCAACAGAATCATGGATCCATAAAATCTGATAGGCCATGGTTTGACAGGGGGGGGCGGAGAGTTTGGTGGCGTTGAGCTGGACGGACTGCACTGAGAATAAAGCTCTGTCAATCACAAGGCTAGCCCGCGGCCCCCTAAAACGCATCATTACTGGTCTGGTTTGCACTCTAAATGGGACCATCAGTCTACTACAGTGAAGCATTCAAATCGCTGGTATGGAAGCAAGAACTGAACTTAGAGAACCTGAGAACCCAAAGAAAACTCATCAGGAAACTGTTTACTGAGCTTCATAAATCAACTGCGAGGAGTCGACTCATTTCTCCATAAGACTGAATGGTATCTGTGTGTTATTGCAACCAGTGGAGCTCCCCCTGCTGGCCGTTACATAGACTGCAGGTTTAAGACGCTTCCTCTCTCTCCATCCCTCCATCCCTTCCTCCTCCGTCCTGCCACCAGACTGCTGTGGCAGCTGTGTTGCCATGGTAACGCTGCCTGCAGTCAACCCTTTCTCTCTTTGTGTCGCAGACCCTGCCAAGGAAATAAATACTGCTAATTAAATATCACTAATTAATGTTGCTGTTTTTCATTTTTCACTCCTGTTCCTTCAAACACACACACACACACACACACACACACACAGAGAGAGCAAAATACTGTTGTTGTTTTTTTTTAAAGCTTTGTTCTTTTTGGGTTTGAATGTTTAAATAAAGTTTTCAGCCTGTTTGATTTTACCTTCACAGTCTGATCCAAGGCTGAGATATCTCACTGTTGGCTGGTACTTAACTGATTAATATGCGCCACTGGAGGCCATTAAACCTTTCCCTTCACACCCGGAGACCATCTTTATACACGTGATGATTGCCTTTTCTTTTTCTTCCTCTTCTCTCTATGTCCCGCTCTGGCCCTAATCACAAATTCCATCATGGTTTCAATCATGTGGCCATTTACTGCTAATCAAATGGAGATTCCTTTAAACTCTAATATCCTGAGGGGCTGATGAGGACCAGTCCTCTCCAAAAAAAATGACTTTTATTAAATGTTGAAAGTCTGCATAAATCCCTCGTTTCCTCTCTCAACCCTCCTTTTTTTCCTCCCTCGCTCGTCATCTCCATAACAGCCACTTAAATTGTCTCCCTTCTTACCTTTTCGTACGTTTTTTCTCCTCGTTCAACGTCTTCCCTCTCTTTCTTCCTCTCCACCCACCCTGAACCGGCCTCCCTTCCCTCCCGGCTGACAGCGAGCGATTTGGGCAAAGGGCAGCCGATGATTGGCAGCTCTGTGTGCTCTGACTTCTGATGAATCCTGTCAAACAATCCGCCACTCGCCTTTGTAATTGTAATGAAGGACAGAAAGAAAGACAGCGGGGGATCCAAGCGTTTCTTTTATTCAGTTTCTTGTCACACACTCTTGAGGAAGTTTTTTTCTTTCCGCCCCCCTCCCCAATTATAGCTGTATTTTGTTACCCCAACCGCTCTCTCCCTGGAGAGGCAGCGGGGGAGCGAGACCGGGAGGCACAAAGCAGATATTACATTTGCATGTATCTCACACGCTGGTATATCTCTTGGTTTTTTGCTAAAGTAGGTCACTGTTACTGCAGTTTGCGGCACAAAATCTTCTAAAAAATGTGACAGCGAGGCAGCTCCTGTACCTGTTGTGACGAGACCGCCTACCAGGTGCCCTCAGCTGTAATTTACATTTCACTTGGCTTCACTGTTCAAAATACAGACAAGACATGAAGTGGGAAGTATTATTCAAATGGATTTTAAGAGTGATTTCATTTTTCTCCATAACCCGGCGGTTCCCAACCTGGGTGTAAAACATACACAGTAGACCTATATCTCA
>NW_023339674.1:908606-908876 GCF_004916995.1 Morone saxatilis
AATATTGTATAAAAAAGTAAATATTAAGTAATTATTGACTCTGATGCTCAGAATTCATCCACATTGTTTGTTTTACACAAACATTCTGCAGTTATTGGGTTCATATTTGGGTTAATTGGTGCCCCCTTGTTCCAAAAATGCCACAAAAGTGCCCTCTTAAATGCCTCTACGATGGATAAAACATGATAAAGTCAACTCAGATAGTAGTTTTCTAGCAATAACATTAGTAAGTAAGCTGTAGGGAAGTGAAGAGAGAATTCTCCGTCTGTA
>NW_023339674.1:908950-912077 GCF_004916995.1 Morone saxatilis
CTGAAAAATGAGTTTATATGAGTAACGAAAGATTTATTTGTGATGATTCTTCTTTCAGTTACTCGTGATAAATGAGTATGAATCTATAAAATGTGAAAAACATCAACAAAATAACTGTCGATTTATTTTATGTCGGTGAGTTCACTGATTGATTATCTAATCGTTTGGGCTCTAAAATCCAGTATCGCTTCAAAGACCGGGGCTCAATGTTAACACTGAGCTCCTGTGGCTCACCTGAGAGCACAGACTCATTATTATGCAAATACATCTGAGGAGCCTTGACCATCCCACACACACAAACAGCAGTTTCCGCCTCACTGCTGTTTGTCATTTCTCTTTACAGAGACAGATTGATTCTCGTGTCTGTGAATGAGCCTCACGTTGAGTAATGGTCCACACAAACACAAGCAGGAGCCCTGGAGTGTGACAGACCTTTGTGTCTCTTAAACGTAACTTCAACAACACAAGATCTTTATGGGACATTTCACACGAGCGCGATGGACACTAACAAGCGTCTGTTTGACTGATAACACGCGTGTTCACTCGACGCTCAGAGACAGATTCCCCATCGGACAGAAAGCAAACGCTCGTATTAATATTTGAGTTTCTGCTCTGTCCAGACGTGCTGCTGAGGAAACTGCATAATTGATGTGGAAATGTCCGACTACCTAATCTCTCCTCCTGTTTCTGAAGCCTCTGCTCTCCCATCCATCTGCGTGGTTCGCCCCTTCGCCCTCGCCGTCTCCCTCCGCTGAATTATTAGTTACACACCGACACTCGGAGCTACGCGCTCCCCGCGGACTGGCCTTGAATATTTGTATCCATTACGCCGTGTGTTTATGTATGGACGTGTCAGGAAGCTTATTAAATAATCCAGGTTTATTCAGAAGAGCGTCGTCTGTTTCCTGGCCGTCAGTTTGTGCTGCAGATGTTTTATGTTCAGTGCAGGGAGGAGCGTCAGACTGAATTACTGTTTTCACTTAATTATTCAGTGTGACATTGAGTTTGCCTGGTTTTGTTTGGGAGGAGACGGTTGCCACGAACCCCGGCTAATATAACAAATTTTAATGTCCTTAAAAAACACACGCTGTGTGATTAATATCAGTATAACACCGACCCAAGGATTTCTACCTTTTTCTTTTCTGACACCTCGTGTATGTTGGGCTCTAAGGTTGCAGAGGAATAAGATTTAACAATAACTTAATTATTAATAACTATATAACAACAACAACTTTTATACAACAGAACGTACCATTTTATCTCGGTACACCGCTGCAACCCTAGCCGGGTCGGACCATTGTTGTGGTTTCCTCAAGGGATCCTTTTTTCTACCATTAAGGAAACTCACACTGACTTAATGACTTATTTTATGTATATTTTATATTAGATTTATTGTAGTGGCACTAAACAATGAACTCAAATAGTGAACACAACCCCCAGTGAGGTCCCCGACCCCCAGGTTGGGAACCACTGCCATAAAGCATCTTTTATTGGTGTGTTGGTCTCTTTCACTTGTAAACATTATCTCCATACAGATGGTGTCCCTCTGGGTCACTAGAAGCACATTTCTGGTTCTGGCTCACCTGTGTTTCACCTGGTACACGTGGTAACAGTGTCAGAATATCGCTGTATCTCAGTTAGTTTTGAATATCTTCAAACAGAATACAGCTGTTATCTGCGGCCTCATGTGTTGTGTTCACTGCCACTAATGTCGTTTTTTCCCACATCGCTATCAGCCACTATGTGTGAGCGGCACAAACTAGGGCTGCAGTTATCGACGTACCTTATCCTGTAACACTGTACAACAGCAACAGTATTAAAATGAGACATTCTCATCTCCTCTTTCCTCCCATTTAGTCCATCTCTCTCTCCTCTCTCATGTTTCCTTTTTAAGTAGTTCTCTCTGTAATTCGTTTGTCTGTGAGTCGACGCTCGGTGTTTGTAGCCGTGAGGATAAACACACTTTCTCCTCCTTTATCTAAATCTACTTCTCTCTGAGGATGGAGGAGACGGATTAGTCAGCCCTCTCATCTCTCCACCTTCCACTTTCCTCTCAGCTCACCTAATGAGACACTCCATCAGAGTCTCTGCGTCCGTCCGTCCGTCTCTCTCCGTCCTTTGTTACAGCTTCTTTCTCTTATTTTTCTCTCCTGCAGTTTAATTCATCCTCGTCACTTCTTCTCTCCCCTCCGTTCACATCCTCGTTCTTGTCCCCCGCTGAGGACCAGAAGAAGATGGAAAATGGAACAAGCAGAACACTTCACACATGCACTTTCATACAGAGGCCCGTTATTTTCTCACTGGTCTCGTAAATTCTCAGGTTTTCTTTCACGTAAATCAAACTGACCCGAGTGCTTTTGGTTCAGTTGTTTCTGGTAAGGGTTCAGGAAGTATTTATTTCTGCTGTAAATTCAAATTTCTTCAATTTATATCCTAAATTTACGTCAACATGGAAGCCCAGGGGTCTCCTGGGTAATTCAACATAAGTTCATGTTACAGCCGTCAGATTGGATTTGGGTCAATCCAAAATTATTATTTCTTGACTGGAAGAGTTTCGTGTCCATCAAATACTCATCAGTCACCAACATAAAGGTTTTACTTCCAGGAAAATAACTCCTCTCACTGCACTGGCTCCCAGAAGATGGATTTATACAGTGTACAACTTCATGGTCTCTCTGTTAACTCACCAGCTCCTCTTCCTTTCTGTCTCTCAGGTACCAGCCCACTGGACAGCCCTCGCAACTTCTCCCCCAACACAGCTGCACACTTCTCCTTTGTTCCCGCACGCAGGTGAGACACACACACACATACACTCAGGTGTGCAGGTGTGTTTGAGGGTCACAGCTGTAGGGGAGGGAAGGATAGAAAACAGATCAATACTGTAAAAAACCTGGATGGAATCAGGGTTATAAAAATAGCTTTTACACAAACATTCAGGCTGATCTGGAGCAGATTTTAGTCTAAAATAAATAAAACAATCTGAATTTTAGGCCTTAAAATGTCTTAAATATGACTAAATAGGAGTTGTTTCTGCCACTGACAGACTCAGGTTGTTATTGTCAGTGTCTGACAGCATTATGAAAGGATCCCTACAGAGATAGACCTTTAGTTTAACCACAAACAGCCG
>NW_023339674.1:912177-912297 GCF_004916995.1 Morone saxatilis
TTTTGTGGGATTTGCTGACAATAAAACAGAATACCAGCTGGCTTAGACTTTAATAAACTGAATGTAAAAGGTGTTTAAAGAGCAGCAGGGAGCAGACGGGTCGGAGTGGCTGTCCGCTGC
>NW_023339674.1:912339-913419 GCF_004916995.1 Morone saxatilis
GTGGATCCTCCTCATGGCTTTTGTCTGCACACGTTATCCTTCCGTTTGCATTTTCCCTCCTTTCCCTGTGATGGCGCTGCATCTCCCTCACATGGCTGCTCTGGAATATGTGTTTAAATATTTCAACGATGGATGTTTGTCCCTGACGTCTTCACCTCTGTTTGTCCCCTCAGGACGGATGGCAGACGCTGGTCTCTGGCCTCGTTGCCTTCCTCTGGCTATGGCACCAACACCCCCAGCTCCACTGTCTCGGTAAATATCCTCACTGTACTCCGTGTTTCTGCATGTAACTGTGTTTTTTAATGATCTGTGGACCCCAAAAAACCCAGAAGTAAATGCTTTCGCTCTCTCTGACTTCACCGCAAAGCCCCTGTTCTCCTTACTTCCTCCTCTCTGATGTCCTCAGGTGCTTCCTGGCCTTCTCTTTTTCCTTCCTTCGCTCCTATGAGTAGTCCCTCTGGTCTAATCCCTCTCCTTCTCCTTTACCTTCTGCTGCTCCTTCATCTCCAATCTCAATCCCCCGGCGTGCAGGTTCTCCCTACCTGCCGCCTGTAGAATGAGGCTCAGCATGCTTCAAAGGCGCCGAGCGGAGTTAGCCGGCTGTGCGAGCTCTTAACTCGTAGATCCAGACTGCTAGCGTACCTGGTAGCTCGCTGTGTTTACAGAGGACCGCGGCCCGTTTGATTCTGCTCATGATGGAATTTGAAATGATGTGTTCGATAAAAAAGGGCTTCCGTCAGCGCTCAGTTAGTATTGATTTGGTATTTAGTGAGATAGATTTGGTGGAAAGGTAAAACCAGTGTTTCAAAATCATTTTAATATATGTTGCACCTGTTTCACATTTCAATGTAGGCCTTTAAATGTTGGTGGAGCAACCATTATAACATTTCCAACCAAATTGAACCCAGTTTCAATCCAGATGTTTGGCTGTGGTTCGCTTTAGATTAACACACTTAATCTCCCGTTGCTGTTGAGCTCCAGTCCGCCCCTGTATGCTGTAAAGAAGCCCGTCTGTAGACCACATCTGGAGTTTTGAGCTTTGAGCTCGCATCCTCATCGATTCTCCACAGTTCAATCCTT
>NW_023339674.1:913445-914388 GCF_004916995.1 Morone saxatilis
GACGTGGTAGGAAATTATCACAAATATTATTGTTAATCATCAGAATAATTGTGTTATACCTGGCAACCGTGATAGTTCCTGAGACAGTTATTGTACCATGAAAACCTCGAATCTCGAACATAACGAATACAGAAGTTGACTTTGTAAAACGAGTCTTTTCTGCGTTTCACATAAAGAATCAGAATCCAGTTAGTTAAAAGTTAGATATTTGTTATTATTATTAACACTCTAACATCCACATGGTCTAATGTTAGCATCTCTGTCAGTGTAGAGAAGAGCACAGGACCACAGCTCACAATGTAAAGTATCATTTTACTGGAATTGGTCCAAAACACACAAGAAGAAGTTGCTCCGCTGGGTTCAGGTGTTTGGAGTTGAGTCTCCTGTGCTCTGGTGCTGAACCTGCACTCCCTGTCCTCTCCTGTAACTAACTCCCCCTGCCCCCCCGCCTGGCCTGGACTAAGCCCTAGTCTCAGCCTAGCTCCGGCTTAACCCCCCGCAGTAGCTCTAGTGCTGGTTGTAATCTGTGCTCCCTCTTTGCTCCTCCTCTCACAGTCCTCCTGTTCATCTCAGGAGAAGCTGCACCAGCTGCCGTCCCAGCCCACTCCGGACGAGCTGCACTTCCTCACCAAACACTTCAGCTCCGAGAGCATCACGGACGAGGAGGGACGCCGCTCCCCTGCCATGAGACCGCGCTCCCGCAGCCTCAGGTAGGAGTCTCAAACACTGCCTGTGCTTCCTTCCTGCAGCTGCCACCGACTGCAGCTAACAGAACATTCACTTACTCCATCGTAAGCATGAAGTACAGAAGCACACGAGTAGATGCAGGTCTGCTCTGGGTCTGATGGGTATTGTAGGACTCTTGACTGAGCTGTTATTGGGGTGAGTGCAGGATTAACAACATTTGAACCACAGTTGATGGTTCGACCCCCGGCTCCTCCCG
>NW_023339674.1:914488-914619 GCF_004916995.1 Morone saxatilis
TTTGGGGCAGCAGGACGGTGTATTCCCACGGTGTTTTTAAGAATCCTTTTCCAGGATATTTAATAATTTAATCATATTTTTGGCTTCTATTGACACATTTAACAGTTTTATTTCTCCTTTTTTTATGATGT
>NW_023339674.1:914763-914951 GCF_004916995.1 Morone saxatilis
TATTTTAGAGAAAATTCATCTTCTTGAAAGTAAAAGTGTTCATTGCACGTGTAATTAACATCACTGTGAAACTGATTATTGATCATTAATAGCTGTATGAATGTAGATATGACGTCTGCAGCATTTCCTCTAGACTTCTCTAAAAATGAATTCCTATATTATATCTGAAAACAGAGATCCTTTCCAGG
>NW_023339674.1:915092-915445 GCF_004916995.1 Morone saxatilis
TTTGTTGACAATAAGAAAAACATGGTACATCTCCAGCCTCATCCAATATAACTGAATCCAGAGCTTCTCTCCCAACTTCTGGGCCCCGAAGAGAGAGAGACAGTTTGTATCTTTGGCTCAGTGGGTGTCACAGCAGAGGACGAGACCCTGCTGGGGGTGGGGGTCCTCGTCGAGTGTGCGCACTCAGCCATGCAGGACGGAGGGCGGGAAGGTGGCGGCAGGAAGAGCGAGGAGAAAAAGGTTTAAGGTCAAAACTGAGAGGGTTACCTGTCAGCCCTGTGCCCGTGACTGTGAGGGAGACAAGACAATGGTTTTCTTTTTATAGCTGTTGGCAGCTGACACACACACACACA
>NW_023339674.1:915593-915769 GCF_004916995.1 Morone saxatilis
CACACACACACACACAGCTCCAGCACTCACACCTCATGTTTGGGATTTTTGAACAGTTATAAAAACAGGTCACGACTTGTACTTGCTGGCAGCAGGCGATCTAAAGAAGGAGACTTTGGCTGCAGGAGGAAGATTGGTGCTATATTTTCCTTTAAATATGAATATAAGTGCTACAC
>NW_023339674.1:915936-916194 GCF_004916995.1 Morone saxatilis
AAAAACTTTTGAACAGACTTTTGGGGCTTTGCAGAAGAACAATGTACTGCAGGTTATTTTTATTTGATTCCAGCAGTTTCCAGGAAACTGAGACACGTCTTCTATCATAAGGAACAAAAGCCAAACCACAAATAAAAGCTTCTAAGTAGAGAAAGAACCTAAAGAAAGAGCAAATCAGCACTGATTTATGGTTGCTGTTTAATTAAACATAAAACAATGCTAGCTCCACTGTCCTAAGAGACAAAGAAAAGGCTTTTT
>NW_023339674.1:916291-916608 GCF_004916995.1 Morone saxatilis
CAGCAGCCGGACGGGGGAAGCGTTTCCAAATCAAATCAACATTAATGCTCTTTTTGGCTGCCGCAGTGCCGCTCTGCTGCCACGCAACGCTCGATGACGTTGTCATGGAAATAGCCCGGAGGAGGGGAAGGTGCGTTACCATGGAAACATCATCATCTTAACGAAGATTTATGCTCAGTGAGGATTTTTCTTTAACATTATAGCAAACTTTGATATGAGTGTACAATCTCTTCATGTCAGGTTTTAAAATCTGAAACGTGTGTGTATCTGTCTGTCACAGGTACATGCAGAAAGTCTCTCCACACACACACACACAC
>NW_023339674.1:916708-920624 GCF_004916995.1 Morone saxatilis
AGAAGAAGGAGAAAAAGAAGAAGAAGATATTCTGTGAAAATTAAAGAATGTACATAACAGCCTCTGGCACTGAATCCATCTCTGTCAAGGCTAACCTTTAATTACTGAACCCTGCTGGCAGAGCCGGCCCGGTTGTGATTGATTTTTCTTTTTCCAGAAACACGAACATGAAAGGAGAGTTTTAAAGTTGAAGGTGTTAGAGCTCCGAGTGATTGACGTACATCAGTAGTGCTGCAGAGTGTGTGTGTGTGTGTGTGTGGGCCAGTTCAACCAAAGTACAAATACACAACTTAGCTTTAAAGTAACTCTCTGACTTTCTCTTTTGAACTGACTCTTCTTTACATCGGTGTTAGGTTGGTTACTGCACTTCCTGTTTGTTTTCACATTAAAAGACTTACAAGAGACACCACAACAACAAAGCAGGTTAAAACAAAAGGAGCACGTGTGTGTGTGTGTGTGTGTGTGTGTGTGTGTGTGTTACCTGTTACTGTGTGTGTTTGTGTTGATAATAAACAGCCTCCATGACGTTCAGCCCCTATGTCACATTCAGGCTGCTCTCATTCCTATTAAGCTGGTAATTGGACTTTGAGCTGCCGATGGATGACTTAAAGCATTACCTCATTGCACTGGTCACGTGTGTGTGTTTGTGTGCGTGCATGTGTGTGTACACGTGTGTGTGTGTGTACCGATGACTCACTAACAGACATCTGGAGCCCCAAATTCGTATTTTTACCTCACCTGCCTCAGTTAGTAGCTCTCAGGAATTTCATTCTATTTGTTACATTTGTTATATTTAATTGTATTATATTCATATAAATTATCATTTCATTTTATTTGGTTTGATTAATATTATTTTATATAGCCTTTTTTTACATTAATTTTATTGTTTTGTGTCATTTGCTTTTAGGTTATCCATTTGAATACAGGTTCGATTAAAGACTAGTTATCCAGTCTTTGAAACATCTGGAGTTTTATTAAAATTACTTCATTTACATCACTAATACATTTCATTACTATTATTACAGTTTGATTTTAACGAACAAGTCTGAATTCAGGGGAGAAAGGACACAGTTACAGATTGTGTAAGGGAGCAGCAGAAAAGTCATTTTAACTAGTAGGGTAACTAATTACTGTTGGAGCGGAGTAATAATAGTAAAATAATAAGAGTGCATCATTAAAATGAGTTTAAAAGGCCTGCTGGTACATTAAATGATAAAAGATGTCCTGTACTGTCTTTAAAAAGAGCGGGAACCCTGTTAATATTCTTAAAAACTCAAGCAATTGCAATATTTAGGAGGAAATGTTTACAGTCATAACTGGATGCGATGAATAATTCAGCAGGCTAACAAACCCTAAAATTGATTCGAATGACATTTCTCTCACACACACACTCACACACTCTCACTCTCTCTCTCTTCCTGTCACTTGCTGTCGTCCACTATTCTCTTATTCTGAGACACAGAAAGGTCAAAGATATTGCTGCTGTCGCTGTTTGGTCTTACAGTAAAGAGAGATTGGAGGTTGTGGGGGGGTCGGGTGGGGGGCGGTCTATAGAATAAGAAAAGAGATGAGTCCCAGGAGGACGGAAATGGAGAGAAAACGGAGTCTACTGAGTGAAAGACAAATGGATTTATATTCTGCTGGAGCTGTTGTGCACTGAAGGAGCCGTCACTGTCAGTCTGTCAGGTTCATGAAGCCCCCCCACCCCCTCACCCCCTCCTCTGCAGGGGGGCTTTATTACTCACACACACACACACACACACACACACACAGATACGTGGCAGTCTGGTGGTCTCCAGAGGCGTTACCTTTGTGCCGCTGTGTGTGTGCAGCCATGTGAGTCCAGAGGTTGTCATGGTCCTCAGTTTACACTGCTGAAGACACACATATGATGAAGAGGTCCTGTTAGTGTGTGTGTGTGTGTGTGTGTGTGTGTGTGACCACCCTCCTGCTTTTATTCCCCCCACATTCTGGTGACCTGAATCCTGTCTGTCACACCAGTCTGGTCAGTTGTGTCTCTGCAGCTCAGGAACACTCCTATGAGTCCAGGATAGTCCTACACACACTGCTGAACCAGTAGAGCCGTCACACATGTAAAAACACGCCTGTGAGAAAGCAATAAATTCTGCTATCTAACAATATGATTGTGTCAGGTGACGTAAATTAAACTTTTCCTGTTCAAATCCCATTTAAAAACATCGTTAGCTACGTTTTCTACACCTCTCTCTACTCACCCCAGTTTGTCCTTATCGTGTGGAGTCATTACAGAGAGTCACACAGTCTCTGAAAATCTCTGGAAAAACAAAAGTCATCTGGCTTCTATCTTTGTTTGGATTAGGAAACTAGATTCCCAACCTCTGGAAACAAATTAAAAATCTTTTTTATTTATCCAGATGCTTGAAAGAACATTTAAGGATTGTGGAAATACCTTCAGAACCGCTGCAGGGCCTCAGAGGTTCTTAAAAGATTGTCTAGGGTTTATCTTTCAGAATACATGAGGAGCACAGACCGGAGCCCAAACCGTTGTTATATATTGACAACCTATCCGGGGTTTTCAGGGATAGTTCAGGATTTATGAGGTAACATAATCAGAAGCTAACAGGAGTACCAGCTCAGAAGCAGAGCAGTGCTGTGGATGCAACCAAATGTGTTTTAGCTACAAAAAAAGGCTTTATTTAGAACATTTTCACTCCTTCTGATGGGAAACTGAAGCCTCGTACCACTCTCTTCACAGCCACCAGACTCCTCTGACAGAAACAGTCATTTTACCTCGCAGAGCACCGGAAGGGTTGCTGGTTCACCGCTGCCTCGATCCACAGCAGCTAACATTAGCTCAGAGCTAAACTAACTCTTTAAAACACCAAAGTTAAACAATAACACGAACAAACTAACCGATAGCGGTCTGCGAGGTAAAATTACTTCTGGTGTTGTTGGAGAAAACGATATAAAGACTCTGACGACGAGGTAAAGAACTGAAAATATTCTAAATATGTGGTACACTTTGATTTTTTTTAGGTGCCTAAAATGCATTTTGTTGCAGCTCCACAGCACTACATTGCTAAGCTTTCTATTATTTCTTTAAACTCTAAACACGCCGACTGCTGTAGCTGATACACTGAATATGGATAAATACCTCATACAACTTATAATATCCCAAACTATCCTTTTAAGCATCCTCAACATTTTTAAAGCATTGTTTTCTTCCACCTGCCTGTAAAAAGTCTCATGTGCATCGAAGGTAACAGAAAGGTCAAACACATACTGGTCACATGTTGATCTGTGTGCATCAGTGCTCAATTGTGAATAATAATAATAATAATAACAACATGAAGGTTGAAGCCTCTGTTTCCATTTGTGGTCTGAATTACAAAAGACTCTAAAGGAAGTCTGACACCTTTATTAAGGATTCCACTCATCTGTATCCGTGTTTCTGTTTCAGTCCCGGGCGCTCGCCTATCTCCTTCGACCATGAGATCGTGATGATGAACCATGTGTACACGGAGAGGTTCCCCAAGGTTTGTGCTGCAGACTCACTGTACAGAATGAATCCACTGTGGATGTAACAGGATCAGCAGAGACATCGTGTGCTCATTGTGTGTTTTGTGATTAAGATCTTGATTATGTCGATTTAGATCAGTTTCCAAACTTTATAATGTCAAGTCTATGTAAGTTATTTTTAGGTTTGAACATCATCTCTTCATACTGTTTACTAAGGACAGGTCTAAGGGTTGACTGTGTGAATATTGTGAATGGGTGAATGTAGTGTTAAAGGTGCTTTGATATTCGGAAGACTAGAAAGACGCTCCACAAGTACAGTCCATTTACAGTCAATCAAGGTGTTCCAACTTCCTAAAATTAAACATGTACTACTCCTCCTTTTGCCCCCTACAAACCACTAAAGGACCCCTGTTGGTCC
>NW_023339674.1:920659-920964 GCF_004916995.1 Morone saxatilis
GGTGACGTCACACTTCCTGCAGCTGCTTAAAGAAAAGGCAGTTCTCTTTGCTGGAGGGCTTTTAGAGTTAGGGTCCAGTTATTGTAAATATTGGTGTGAATGTTCTGAAGATGTAATCTGGTGCTCAGGATGCTCATTGTGGGTTAGGGCCTGCAGGCATGTGTGAATAATTCATGTTGTAATGTGAAGGGATTAACTCTATATAATATCTCATTATAGTGAACACATGCAGGTTTTTGCTCACGTATGTTCTCTGGTATGCTCTTCTATGACTCATCCTTGTCTCCCCCCTCCCTCCCTCCCTC
>NW_023339674.1:921064-929951 GCF_004916995.1 Morone saxatilis
CCCCCTCCCCTCAGACAAAGGCTCAAATGGAGGAGCGTCTGGCTGAGCTGCTCTCCTCCACGGCCCCGGATAAGGTCTGCCCGCTGGCCGACGGGGTCCTGAGCTTCATCCACCATCAGCTGATAGAGCTGTCCAGGGACTGCCTGGAGAAAAGCAGAGACCGCCTCATCACCTCCCGCTACTTCTACGAGCTCCAGGAGAACCTGGAGAAGCTGCTGCAAGATGTAAGTGGAACAAAAGTTCATTCTCTTAGAAAAGTAACTTTAAGATGGTGAAACACGATCCGACCTGTGAGATCTGAATGCAGTCTGATTGTACTCCAAAAATACGGTATGAAAATGTCTCAGTGCACCAAACAGCTTCAGTTTTGTAGAGATTTATTTTTAATTTTTAATGTCTGACAAGCTTATTTATATAACACTAGTTACAACATAAAAACCACTGAAAGTGCTTCACATGTGGCATTAAATGCATTAAAACAACATTTAAAAGAAAATAGAAAGTAGAAAATTCAATGAAAACTATTTGTTCTGGAAGTCTGATGGATATTAAATTGTTAATATTAAAAATGGAGGAAATAATATAAATGACAAATAGAGGCTCCTATACAACATAAACTGATCAACATCTCTTATATATTAAACAGTTTAATATACAGTTTGTATGTTAAACACTTGTGGCGGGCAGGAAATTGAGCTTCCAGACGCTTATAAATCAGCATCAGTTTTTGCGTCACCACTTTAGAGTTGCATGACTAATATATCAATCTATCATAAGCAGTGAATTACATTGCAAGAACAATTTCCTCATTATTTTGTATAAATTAATGTAACCGGCCGTTCATCGGCGAGTTCCTGGAAAGGGTTCAGATCTGTAATTAGAGGGAAACTGGAGACACTGTTAACTTCCAATTAACTGCTAATATAACTAATATTTAACTCTGTGAGGTCGACTAACTGAACATATAGAAATCAAACGTTACGAACTCGTCAAAATGTCCACCGGCCTCCGATGAAGACATCATGACTGTGGCACCTTGCTCGTCACGCTCAGTTTACCGTGGAACAACTCACACCGTGACGGCTCCTCTGTCCACTCATCACGGTTATGACCGCCGTGTGATGTCATACGAAGGCACAAAGACCGCGGCCCGCTCAAACACACAACCTCCAACCACATTCCTTCACCACCGCCCTGGTTCGCCAATCCAGTCGTCATGCGGACGTCGGGACCAGTTGTCGTGTCACAGAAATATATTTACATTCTGCGCACGGTGAATCTCTAATTAGCTCAGGTTTCCAGAGCCTGGAGGGGGGGGGGGCATTATGGCTCCCACCGGCCTCTTATTGACCTTCTGTTCTACTGGGACACACACACACACACACACTATCTCTCAACCATAGACACACACACACACACACACATATGCAGGCGAGCACGCACACACACATCCTCCCCGATTTTAATTTCACACTCCAGCAGTCACCGGGGGCTGACAGATGACTCTCGCAGACGAGCAGGAGGAGGTGAAGGAGGTGCAGTCGGAGGGTTTTTTGGGCTGGGCGGGGTTTCCAGGGGATTCCTCGGCCTCTGATTGGCCGGCGGGCTCGCAGAGGGGAGGTCGGATGTGTGTGCACGCAGCCCGTTCGAATGCTTTTGGAGGGTGTGAGGAACTGGACTCGAACACATCTGGAGGAGATGCTGAAGCTGCAATGCGGGCTGGATGATGACATCACCAATTAGGCGGCGTTAGGTTGTTGTTTTTTTTGGCGGACGGCCAAGTGCAGGCAGCAGGTGGAGCAGACCTCCAGAGGAGAGAGAGGAGAGGATGAGGAGCAGGTGGATGGAGGTGTGAGAACGGCCTCCCCGCCCGCGCTGTTTATGGATCGTTTTTTGGGGGGTTTTTTGGTGGAAACATGTCTCGAGTATCGTGGCAGACGAGGCTGGAGGAGGAGGAGGTGCTGGAGGAGGTGATGAGGAGGAGCGAGTGGAAGGTGTTCACTCACAGCTGGGAGGAGGAGGAGGAAGAGGAGGAGGCAGACGCAGACTTTACAGTTGAGTCCATTTCGGTTTCAGTTGAGCTTTATTGGACGATGTCTCCGGAGCTTCTGATGCTAATAGTTAGAAAGTGAATCAACTCTCTGTAACTTCGAATCGACTCTGAGCTCCGGGTTGGTTTTATGTCACACAGAAAGTCATTCATTTGAGATTGTTGATCAATTCTCTTGGCGTGTGTTGTGAGACCGTTTTAAAAAAATATTCCCAAAACTAACTGAGCTCGTTCCAGAGGTCGCTGACAGTTACATTAATTATTAAATCTTCTTGTCATCAGTCAACCACTGTGGGTGTTTTTTTTTTTTGTCTGTAGCTCGTTAATAATTCAGACTTTTTAATGAGTCATTGGGGCATTTTTACTGGTGGCAACAGACTGATGTTCAGCATTTTAATAGATTCTTTAATTAAGCATTGAAGGGACAATATGCTTTTTAGAATATATTGTAAGTTACAAATTATTTAGTGCCTCTGGATTAGTTTTTCCTTTTAGGACATTACAGGCTGATGGTGCATTCACTGCTCTGTTGTGAGTTTAGTTGAATATTTGAGAACTGTTGGACTCTCAGATGTTTGCCTGTAGCGTCAGGAAGATCCTTCGGTATCGGGACTGAGGTCTGAGCTCTTATCTGGGTCAGTTCCCCAAATCACAAAGAAGAATGTGCTCACTTTTAACTTTTAACATGGTATCTAACCATGAAGACGCTGTTGGTTTTAGGTAGGGATGTCTTTTTATCTGTTACACATTAGAATTTATTATGGTCTGTAACTTTATATTGTATGAATAGATCCCTGTCTGTCTTGGCACAAACAGTGCTTCATCAATCATCTGACGGTTAATATCTTCACATATCGTCAGCCCAGAAATATCAGCCTCCTCAGTTCAGTTAAAGTTAATGGAGTTTCTTTATTTAACACAATTCAACAGTAACTTTTCTCTCTAGAAACAGTCAATGATTCGGGTGAACTGACCCTTTAATCAGACACTGATTCTTTGTAGTTCTTATTGTTGAACCTTGTAGTTGTTGTGAGATATTAATCAATCCTCTATCAGATTTCAGCTTTTTAAAATCACTACATTTTAGTTTTCATCCGTCCACGTCTTCAGGTCTCGACATCCTCGGCCCTTTGCCTTTGTCCTCTTTCCTTATCCATTTCTTTATTCATCCATCCGTTCTTCCTCCCCTCGTGTCACGACCCCATTACAGAGCTCGCAGGAGGCCGACTCACCTCTCCTCCTTCTGTCCTCCTCCGCTCCCGCTCTCGTCCTTTTATCTCTCCTCCACCTTTTACTCCTCTCCACCGCTCGTCCTCTCTTCCTCTCCCCTCATCCATCCCTGTCACGGGGGCCTTAGTGACCTGCCTGCCGGTCACCATGGCAACCTGCATCCACTCCATCCTCTGCTAGGAGCCCCTGGGAGACCCCCTCCAGTTAGACCCCTGTAGGTCACCTGAGGGCAGAGGAAGGCAGAGTGCTAACTCAGCTCTGGTGATCCGTCACCGAGCGTCCGTCGTGTTTATTGGGGGGGGGTCAGATACAGCTGCAAACATCTGGCTTTAATCGGCTTTTCAGGTGGAAACTTCACCTGAAAGCGCTGAGCGTGCTAACAGGCTGCACAAGAGGTGACGTCACCTCTGTAAGCACTCACAGGTCTTCCACATTGATTGGATTAATAATAACAAAGTTAAATAATACCGACATGCCAAATGCAGATTTTGGTGCAGTCACAGCTGCTGCTGATTAAAAGAAAACAGAATTATTGGATATCGTTTAAGAAACCTAGATAATATCACAGTAACCTTTATTATCTCAATGTAACGGCATCAGAACAGAAATTATAACTTTCAAAATGTAAAAAAAAGCCAACTTTTAGTTTTTTGTCATGAGCAGAATATTTAGTTGGGGCCACTTTATCCTGAGTCTTTATCAGATTATCAGGAACAGATATTTCAGGCCAATGTTAATCTATAAGACACATTTTACAGCATAAAAAACACTGACAGAAAATATGTAAACTTCCTCCAAAATTAAATTCTTACAAATACATTTAAACAACACAAATTAAACTTAATTCTGTTGTTATTGGGGGGTTAAAATAACAATACAGTGTAAAGTGCAGGAACGTTACAGCTGAAAGGTCAAACTGAAGACACTTTTGTTTTGACTTTTAATTAGTTTAGTCAATGAGGCTTCACCATCATCGCCGCGACAGTCGCACTAATACCTTAAACTGAGCTGTAATGAATATTAAATGAAGTCATTTGTGTTTAAATTTAGCCTCAATTATGAACAGTAAATTATTTTTGGTGGTTAAAAAAAGACTGGCAATAACAAATGAATCTTTTATCTGAAAGTGTATTCTTCATTTATAGATTTTCAAAAGCTTTTTCCAACCAATATTTACATTAAATACAATATCTTAATAATAAACTCACAGATTATATCATGCATACAAGCTGTTACAGCACATTTTCTATACTGTGTGTCCACCAGGGAGTCTCTATCACATTAGACATGCAGAGTGGATATACAGTCTCACACACACACACACTCACACACACTCTCTGACTGGTTAATTAGCCGCTGCACAGTGGGAGTCCGTCCCTCGGCTGTCCATTATTCACCGATCACTGGCCTGTACAGTCACCTCACACACACACACACACACACACACACATTCAGTCTCCTTCACGCTTACATATACACACACACTTACACACATCTTTAGCGTGCACATACAGTACACACGCATACACACACACCCCCGACACCCCTCCAGGTTTCATTACAGTTATAAATAATTCAGGGGGGGGGTCTGTTAGGCTAACAGCAACCACACTTTGTTTATGAACCACCACCTCCTCTCTGTTGGCCTGTCTGACACCCACATACAGTACATACATTATACATACACACTGACACACATACATTACAATGAAACATGTTTTACAGTGGGTGGTTTGTAACTGTTACACACACACACACACACACACACACTTCCAGCCCATTTCTTTCCGGGGATCAGTGTTTGCTCCAGATGCGTCTCCAGTCCGTTACAGTGGATTGCTGGGTAAATTGCTCTGTCTCCACACTGACAGACATTTCACGGCGAATATCGGGGAGCGAGGCTGAGGTCGCTCTGATTTAGATTACCTCTCCAGGTGTCACCGAAGGAAAGGACTCCGGCGTCCGCTTTGTCCTCAAACTGCTCGTTCTGCTTTGTTTGTGAAGGACAAACACAATATGAGACATTCTGTGCACAGCCTTCAAGGTCAAACAGGACTTCATGATGTGATAAATTATTAAAAATATAATTAAAAAATAATGAAGAGATATTATTATGAGGGATCAGATGCATTAAAATCTAATCTATCTCTATCTTCTCTCTCTAAAGGATTCAAACATTTTAAAATAGGCAGTGAAACTGGAGGTGAAGCGTGCTCTCTGATGTGTGTCTGTTGTCTCTGATGTGTGTCTGTTGTCTGTAATGTGTGTCTGTTGTCTCTGATGTGTGTGTCTGTTGTCTGTAATGTGTGTCTGTTGTCTCTGTGTTTGCAGGCTCATGAGCGTTCGGAGAGTGTGGAGGTTACCTTCGTCACTCAGCTCGTCAAGAAGCTGATGATCATCATTGCCCGGCCGGCGCGTCTGCTGGAGTGTCTGGTGAGAGAAACACGATGGTTGTCACATATTCACTGACTGACTGACTGACTGACTGTAGTCACGTTGTTAAAGCACTCGAAGTTCCCACACATCCTGAAAAATCTGGAATTAAACTAAAAAAATATCGTGGAAATCTTCCAAGTTGTCCCAGACATGTTTTATTGTCTTTTAGCTCCTCACTCAGATTGCACCAGTGGTTCCCAACCCTCTATCCTTAACAGAGCCCTTTTCTATCACTGAGTAAACATATTTTATGGATATTTCATATTATATAACAATTACAGCAGAGAACAGCTGATAAACTGCACAATGAACCCAAACAGTGAACTGAGTAAAACCAGAGATTTACATGAATTTCGAGCAGATTATTTCCTGAATATTGATCAGAGATGAGTTTTAAACAACCTTTTTAGAAAATTCTCTGTATAATGTATTTATTTTTAAATAATTAATTTTTATTTATTAACAATCATACATACTATAAATGAGAAAAACACAGATATCATCCTACTGGGTATCATTTTTAAGTTTTCTTAAACCCTTTTAAATCAAGAAGGCCACGCAAGCCCCTGTGAAGCTTTGGCGACCCCTAGTGGAGGCCTTGACCCCCAGGTTAGTCTTGGTAGTTCTTGCTGTGTATTTAGTTTAAAACTTGACACTTAAAAGGGGAATTTACCAGACGGGGAGCGAACAGACTTGCAGCGACCTTCTTTTTTTTGCAAAGAATTCTCTGAGAAGACGAGTGGAAATGTAGATGCTCATATCTAATTCCAAGAAGATGGATTTCCTGTAAAATAAAATAAATTCTGCTTCATTTGAGCTGTTACAGATCACAGAAGGATTGGCTATGGTGAGCACTGCGAGAAAACTCCTGATTTATTAAAAAAAATTACAAGAAGCATACAGCACACACAGAAACCTTCCTTAAATAAGCCATCTGTCAGACACAGTGTGTGTTCGTATGTTTCCATCATTGATTTACTGAGAACTTCTAGTCCTAGTTTTGTTAAATGTTTTAATCAGCCTCGTCCTGCTTGGTTACACTGTACTTTCATACATTTTAATCACACTGCTGGCTGCTCATTGCTGTAAATTAGTCTGTTTAAAAGATTGCAGAGGAAAATATGAGCCATATTAACTGGAATAGCTTCTTCTTATTGCACAGCTCGACTCCATGCATGGTTAATACACAATTTAGAGCTTCCTGCTCCCCGGTGTGAGATGATTCAACCACAGCTATTCATTTATGGACTTCTCAGGAGAATTTTAAATCAGCCTAATGTACACACACACACACGCAGACACATTAATGCCTCTCAGCTGGTCGGGCAGCGCTTTCCCCCGACCTTCCCCCGAGTCGAGATGGTGCACATCTGAGGGTCAAACGGCTGAATTCAACCTTGTGTCATCCCCAGAAAGAAAGTGGAGAGAACAGATAAAGACAAAGTGGGGAAAAAACAAGTGTAGGAGACAGAGGGGTAATTGGAGGGGCAGTGGAGGGTGAGGAGGAGGAGAGGGAGGACGGGGGAGGTTGCTCACATCGGTAGTTTTGACTAATCACGTGCAGCTGAAGCAGTGGCACCGTACAGGATGGGTTTTTACAAATGGAAGCACACAGATAGAAGAGGGGGGCAGGGAGTGTTTACATGTACACTGTATCTGCTGTATGTGTGACAAAGACATACACTGCCCTGCTCCTACAGACTCACACACACACACTGAGGACACAGGAGTTAAATTGGGTGTGAACAAAAAAAGAACAAAAAAAACTCCATCCTGACTTCGTATGTGCCTTCACTCGAGGTCAGTTTACTGTCCAATCTGAAGGCTGATTTTATTGTTGGACACTGCAGTCTTTATGCCTCACAACCAGCGTCTGTTCTCACAAATCTAAGACTGAATCTAAAAGGATGAAGACCTGATCAGACCTACAAAAACCCTCAACTTGAGCTCAGCTAAAAGTAGCTCTGTTTGAGTATATATAAGATATAATATGTTCTAAACTATTTACACACTGCAGCCTGGAACTCTGGAAACACTTTCAGATGGAAATAAACAGACTGAATATCAAGCTGATGCTCAAACAGCAGCAGCAACTGAAACCTTACAACCTGTTAGTGATTCTGTTTGCCATTAAATCATTTTTCTTCCTCCTTCCTCCCTGCAGGAGTTTGATCCTGAGGAGTTCTACCATTTGTTAGAAGCAGCTGAGGGCCATGCCAAGGAAGGCCAGGGCATCAAGTCCGACATCCCCCGATACATCATCAGCCAGCTGGGCCTCACCAGGGACCCCCTGGAGGGTAACACATCTCAGAATTAACATTTTATTTTGACGCCTACATTGGAAACATTTTTCTTTGTCACTTTATTTCTTGATATCTGGTCTTCTGGCTCCGTTCTATAGCTGATACTTGTGTCTTTGTAGAAATGGCCCAGCTGAGCAGTTATGACAGCGGGAACCCAGAAACTCCAGAGACTGATGACTCGGTGGATGTGAGTGTACAATCATATCATTATCATGTTTAACAGGTGTAACCTCTGTCACAAAGTCAAAAAAGTATCATTTAAAACAGCTTTTTGTGTATAATTTCCCAAAAGTTTCATTTTAAAGTACGAACCTTAGATAAAAATTGCTTCAATAAAAATATGACACCTTTCCATCCATTTATTGATTATAAAGTCGCTCTCTGTGTGTTTCAGAGTCGAGGAACAACCGTCCCAGCAGCTCCACCGCAGACTAAAACCAAAACACCTCGAGAGGAAGACTTTGAAAACATCAAGCTCATCAGTAACGGAGCCTACGGGTAAGACAGCAGACGATTTACATCTTTGATATTCTAACATTAATACACAGTCGCTGCTTTACACAACAACAGTTCTAGTTGATTATTGGATGTTGCGACTGACACTGTCTTTCTTCCTGCGTAGCGCCGTGTTCCTGGTGCGTCACAAGGAGACCCGGCAGCGTTTCGCCATGAAGAAGATCAACAAGCAGAACCTGATCCTGAGGAACCAGATCCAGCAGGCCTTCGTGGAGCGAGACATCCTGACGTTTGCAGAGAACCCGTTCGTTGTCTCCATGTTCTGTTCCTTCGAGACCCGGAGGCATCTGTGCATGGTGATGGAGTACGTGGAGGGTAAGATGATCATTGTTACAGGTACAGTGTGTTATTA
>NW_023339674.1:930051-937429 GCF_004916995.1 Morone saxatilis
TAGTAGTAGTTGTGTTGTGTTTAATGTTGTGACTGTCTCTGCAGGTGGAGACTGCGCTACGCTGCTCAAGAATATCGGAGCTCTGCCGGTCGATATGGCTCGGATGTACTTTGCAGAGACCGTCCTCGCATTAGAGTATCTTCACAACTATGGCATCGTGCACAGAGACCTTAAACCTGACAAGTAAGACACAAACACACTCACACGCAGCTCCCGCTAACTCTGACAACAGCCGTAATATCACTATCACTCTCCGAGACAGACTCCAGAGACAGAAACACTCATTTTACCTTCAGATCATCGTAACTTCATTTAAACCTTTCATATTCTCTCCTGCAGTCTTCTCATCACTTCCATGGGACACATTAAGCTCACAGACTTCGGTCTCTCAAAGATCGGTTTGATGAGTTTGACCACGAACCTGTACGAAGGACACATTGAGAAAGACACCCGAGAGTTCCTCGACAAGCAGGTACCAGCTCGCCTCTTTCCCTACCAGAGAGTTTGTGGCCCAAAATGAAGAAGTTTGCATCAGCTTTTCCAAAACCATTGTTCTGTTTTTTTGTGTCATTTTGCAATAAAATGTGATAATATGTATAGTAAAAGTTACTGACAATCATAAAATGTCTGTAAGTATTTCTGTTAGTCTGCAGTGAGTTCAAAGGCACCACTGTAACCTTTGCCCCCTGCTGTGAGGGTACAATTGGCTGTTACTGATTTCCTTTGCTCTGACGTCTCCTCAGGTGTGCGGCACTCCGGAGTACATCGCCCCGGAGGTGATCCTGCGTCAGGGCTACGGGAAGCCGGTGGACTGGTGGGCGATGGGGGTCATCCTGTACGAGTTCCTGGTGGGCTGTGCTCCCTTCTTCGGAGACACACCGGAGGAACTGTTCGGTCAGGTCATCAGTGGTGAGTATTGGCTCTGATTTAACGCTGCTGTTCTCCAGTCCAGGTCCGATGGCCTTTATTTCACTCAGTTTAGGTGACATCGTAGTCACTGGTGTCATTGTAGAGCAGCAGACAGACGCTTTACAGCCACCACAGCAGGTACAATAGTGTATTTCTTCTACTTTAAAGCTGTCATAGTGTAAGGAACACACCAAAACATGATTTTACAACCCTGCTATATAGCAAAAATCAATACTGTCTCACAAAACAAAATACTGCCATACTCAAGTGTATTTTCTGAGACATCGGGGCAAAACAAAACCACAAAAACTCACTCACTCAGTGGAATGAAAATCCAGAGACTCCAAAGTAAAAGAAGCCATTATATTAAACGTGTGGCAACGTGCTGGATGATAAACTGCTCCACACAGGAATGGTCTGCAGCCAGGGAGCCATGAGACAGGAGTCGACTGGTACAAATATTAGCAGTTAGGCGGCGCTATAGGAGAAGCTAAACCTTTATGACCATATGACAGATACATAGATTTCACCATGAACCTACTTAACTGTGAGCTTTTGACTCTAAGTTAGACAGATTTCACACCAATTAACAATAACATATCCAAAGCTCACAATCAATCAACGTCATATAGACAGAAGATCTCAACTCAGTAATCCTATTTTACACATAGACATAATTCATAATGCAAACTTGGCACAACTCAGTTTCCACTTAAACAAATAATCTAAATCCACCTGAGGGGTCACAGACTGATGAACAGGATGGAAAACAACAGATATCATATTCCACCTCGACACGTTACGATTACTCGTAGTCTGACAGTCAACAACTCAATACTATTGAAATCAAACAGCCAGAAAATGTCAAATGACTCACTAAGTAAGAGATTTAAGGGGTAACCACTGATCTAAACTGCTTATTTGTGAGATTAAATGAAGGTAAATGCAATCACTGCTGTCGTCTGCACACAGTCGGTCTGCGCACTGCGGACTCACTGAACCCCCTACTGGCCGTAGCCCAGAATACATGTAGGGATTCATACAATTGTTTATTTGTTTACTTGATATTGGAACTGTTGTACAAACAACTCAAATAACAAAGAATTACATATTATGAAGGAATCTTTAAAATAAAGCCATCACAAAGGTTTGTTTCTTCTTTAATAGTCAGATTATTAATCAGGTGACCTGAAATCCTCTTTCATACATTTAATATGAGTCTGTGTTAAAACAGGAAGCAGCTCTGCAGTGGATTTCATATAAGAACTAAAGTATGAAACACCTGAAATGGTCTGACTCTGATTCTGCAGCAGGGAAAGAACAGGCTGAACTCAAAGGAATAAAATCAATTGTGATTTCTTTCCTCCTTTGAATTGCCTGTAATGAAAGGTCAAGTCAATGATCATAAAGCTGTATTGATCCCAGCGCGTCTCCTTTATGACCGTCTGAGTGTGTCTGTCCACGTAGAAGCACACAGGTGATAAAGAACTGAGGTTCTGTGTTTTTATGTGTCAGTACGGTGAGAAACAACATGTTGAGACGATGCCACTAGAGCCTCATTGTGAACACGGAAATGTTGAACCCCAAAGTTTTATGGTTCCTTAGCAAAGAAACTGCTACATACTAACTTGCATGTGTTGGGCAATTAGTATTATTAGCATTAATAATCACCTCTATAGACAATATTCCACTAACAGCTTGGCTGGACAATATAGGAGTGGGTTTTAGGGGGTTATTGAGGATGCAGCGGCATCATCTCCCTTTAATTCATTTTATTCATTTTGAATTGATTTTGAGGTTATTCATGTGTTTAATATATAACAACAGCAGCAAAGACACAAGTCAGTGATAAGATTTGAATAAATATTACATGTGAACATTCACACCAATGACACTGAGCTTTCTTGATTCCAAAATGCAGGTCCAATGTATTAAACATATAAATAACCTCAAAATCGACTCAAAATGAATTATTAATTAATCAAAATCAGCCAATCGGGAGTTGAAATAAGGCCAGAAATTGATTTAGCATCCTCAATAACCCCCAGAACCACTCCTATACTGTCCTCATTGTCCAAGCAGTCACTAAAGTTTTTATTTCTTTTCTCACTTAGTGGATCTTTATCTAGACACGCTAAAGTAGAGGAGTTAGTTTTAGTTAGTGAGTTAGTAGTTCTTTATTTAAGCTCTTCAGAGTCCTCTGTGGTTATATTTATTTATTTGATTTGAACAGCGCCCATCAACCGTTCATTTTCCACAAGATATCTAATTTCCTTAAAATAAATAACTGATTTACCATTAAACGCTTGGATTCATGTTGCTTCCAGACATGAGCACATCTCATCTCAGTAACGCTGTGTCTGTGTGTCTGTGTGTGTTAGATGAGATCATCTGGCCGGAGGAGGAGGAAGCTCTGCCGCAGGAGGCTCAGGACCTCATCTCCAAACTGCTGAGACAGGATCCTCTGGAGAGATTGGGCACAGGTGACACTCACTGATTCTCTCTGTCGCCTTCCTGTGTTCCAGTTTCTCTTTGAATGTCAAAAGAAAGGATGAAGGAAGACCAAATGTTTGGCCCAGAGCGGGTCAAATCCGCCGCTGTGGTTGCTGATGTCTCACTCTGTTGCCTCTCCTCCCCTCCTTCTCTCCTTCATCTCCACAGGAAGCGCCTTTGAGGTGAAGCAGCACTCGTTCTTCACAGAGCTGGACTGGAACAGCCTCCTGAGGCAGAAGGCCGAGTTCATTCCCCAGCTGGAGTCTGAGGACGACACAAGCTACTTCGACAGTACGTCTCTGATCGCTTCATCCAGATATTCCCAGATACTCCCTCTCTGAGAGTCAGCAGCCTAATCACTGTCTGTCTGTGTGTGTGTGTCTCAGCGCGCTCCGACCGGTACCACCACCTGGATTCAGAAGAAGAGGACGACACCAACGACGATGAACACGTGGAGATTCGACAGTTCTCCTCCTGCTCGCCTCGGTTCAGCAAGGTACGCTCCAACACAGCTCGCTCCAACAACAAGCTCGCTCCAACAGCTCGCCTCCAACACAGCCGCTCCAACAAGCTCCAACACAGCTCGCTCCCAACACAGCTACCGGCTCCAAACACAGCGCAGCGGTGTGGCCGAGCAGCGCGTCTCCAACACAACAGCTGCGCTCGACCACAGCCCTTCGTTCTAAACTCCTCAGACAAGCTCCGCACATCCAGAACGATCTCGTCTGAAAACACGTCTGAACGTTCTCCTGAGATACGAGCTGTCGATAAACAATCTCAGTAGATTAATATAAAGTTCGATTATCTGTAAAACTCTGTAAAATGTAAAATATATTATTGATCATTTTCATGAAATTCTGCACAGACCAAATCAAATCAAGCAAAATGCTGATTTTTATGCATTTTAATACTCTTTTTAACATATTTTACATTTGGAATTATACATTTATGAGACATTATTATACACATTTATCGTATATATTATTATTATAGTATATTTACAGAGAAAATGAAAACAACCATCAGTTCTGGTCCACAGGGATCAATATTTGTGAATATTCAGATGCAGATTTCTTTAATTCAAACTTTTTATAAAAAATCATTGAATTGGCTCTAAACCCAGCAGACATCCTACAGGCACGTGTTTTTTTACATTATCCTGTTTAAATGGATCTAAAATAGCAGCTAAAACATGAAAGTAAAACAGAATCATCCAGAAATATTCTGTTCATGTTTCTACATTAGAAATCTTATGAATCACTGTGTTTCTTGTTTTTATTTAATTAAATTGAATGAAAAAATAGGTCAAATTATTGTATTTTTTTATATTTATGACTCGATTTAAATACTTTTGACTGATACAGATTTGAGGGAATATAAAAAGTTTTAGGAAACCTCACAATAAGCAAAAATACCAATGTAGGCCTTGATGGACCATTTCTATGAGATAATAATGTATCTGTAGTATAATAAGTCCACCTTAAGCCTCGCTGTAAAGACTTAAGGTGGCATCAGGTCCATGCAGAAAGCGTGTAGCTTCACATACTGTATGACATGTTGTGTGCAGGTGTACAGCAGCATGGAGCGTCTGTCTCTGCACGAGGAGAAGAGGACTCCTCCTCCCACCAAACGCAGCCTTAGTGAGGAGGGAGGAGATCGCATCGACAGCCTGAGTGGACTCAAGTCCAGAGATCGATCCTGGCTGGTGGGATCTCCAGAGATGTGAGTTCTTCACCTCCTTTAAACCCCCCCACAGCCTCTATCTCCGGTTCATCTCCTGTACTTAACAGAGTTTTTTCTCATTGTTAACATCTTAATTAATAATCTAAACTTTAAAAATAACAATTTCATTTATATCATTTATATTGGCTGCTACTGTGTGTATTTTTTTGAGTTTTCTTTCTTGATTCAGAGCAATTTAAAACAGTATTTTTCATCATTGTGGTCTGGTTGGTGTCTGTGTCAGTTTTCTGAGTGTTTCTCATCTCCTCTCTATTCCCCCCCCCCACCACCACCAGCCTGCGGAAGCGTCTGTCTGTCTCGGAGTCGTCCCACACGGAGAGCGACTCCAGCCCGCCGCTGACAGTCCGGAGGCGCTGCTGTTCAGCCATCATCGAGATGCCACGCTTCGCTATCTCCTCGGAGGAAGAGGGAGATCAAGGTAAGACACGGGAAGGATATCCTGACGGTCGCTAGCTGTCGGGAGAGAAACTGATGGGCCCAGAAACAGTGGACAGAATAAGAGAAAGCTGTTGTGGCCTCTGTAGAAAAGGCTGTAAGAATATGTGATGTGTCTGACCCAGATGAAGCTGAAAAACATGCCTAGAAAAAGCTAGAAATCCCTGTTACTCTCCCTCACAGCAGTGTACAGTGTCCCGGTGAGAGTTTCTGAGCGATTCATAGACACCAGATGACACTCTAAACAGAAACTGATGAAACTCCCAAACTGTAAAGATGTTTAGTTTCAGACAGAGGTGGGTGTCCTGACTCTGTATCGTCGCTCTCTCAGGTGCGGCCGGAAGTCGTAAGAGCCCCAGCCTGTTGGGTCCGAGTGCAGTGAGGGGCCCGCGATGTGACGATCTGCCCCTCGCCATCCCAGAGCTCCCAGTGGAGAGAGAGCTGAAGCTGGACGAGTCTCCCACCACGCCGAGCTCCACCTCCAGTCAGCTGAGCAAGACCACGCTCACACGTCAGTGCAAACACACGAGACACAGCTACACTTTTAAATCAGCGGCTAAAAGCAGTGGGACTGAACAAGGGCCATGACAATGATCTGTTTAGTTGTGACCACAGATGTGTCATTGCTACTGAAAAGGGTTCGCACAGGTCTTTGAATCTGTGAATTTGAGAGGGAAAAGATCAAGGCCTCATTGAAAGTGCTTGAATTTATATATTTTGTGCAAGAAAAGAAATTGAAGTTTCTTTGTGAGCTTCTGTAAAGCTGCTAGTTCTCATTATAAAATGATCAGCATTAAAACAGTAACTGACCTCGATCTGTGTCTCAAACTACGCCATTGTTGGGTCCTTGGATTTGAGGGAATTGGGCCTGGAAAGTCCTTGAATTTGATGTTAAGAGGGTTGTGGAAACAAACCTAATTGTCTTAAGTTTTAATTTAAATTACAGTTTTACAGTTTAAACATAAGCTTTATTTTATTTCTCTTTTACACTGATCCCCAATATTCTGACCGTTATTCTCCCACTTTAAAATGTATATAGATCGACCTTCTCTGTCTGTGAACTTATATATTAATATTATGTATATATATAATATTAATATTTATAATATATTAATGATCTGAACTGTATTTTAGCTCCATTCATTGACTAACACACACACAGCTGAATGTATCTGAGCGCCCTCTGTCTCCTGTCCTCCTCAGCGGGTAGTTCAGGCGGCAACGGCAGTAACGGCGGCGCCGCTAAAGTCGCGTCAGACAGCGACTCTCCATCCACTCCGAGAGCCATCAGCGACCTGGCGGCTCGCAGGGCTCGCCATCGGCTGCTTTCAGGGGACGCGGACAAACACGCGGCGACGCCAAGCTCCAGGCCGCTCAACAAGGTCATCAAGTCGGCCTCCGCCACCACGCTGTCGCTGATGATCCCTGCAGGTCAGTGTGAGGGGGGGAGACGCTGCGGCTGAATGCTGAGCGCCAGGAGCACAGTGAGCGCCAGGCAGCTCCCGTGTCTGATTAGGTGTGATTAGTATTTCTGAAGCTTTTTATACGACTTCAGAAATTATCAGGATCTTCACAGACGTAACAGGGAAAATGAAACAAAATAATATTAATTAAATTAATAATTTACAATTTATACAAACGGGGAGAAAAAAGATTGTTTTTAAATCATTAGTTTTACCTCCGTTTACCATCTTACCATCACATTTCAGCTCGTAAATAATGATGGATGTCTGCGTGCGCTACGTGCACGAATGTGACTACATAGCAGGATGATACTGAAACAAAATATTACAGGAAA
>NW_023339674.1:937529-939143 GCF_004916995.1 Morone saxatilis
ATGCCTGAAGTTTTTAATTAATTGCATGATTGTCCACTGGAGAAGATGGAGGGCTTTGAGCACATACTTTCACCATATTAAGTGATAAAAAAAAATCTGTGAATAAGATAAGAATGTACGCCTCTTTTATTATAAAAGGTGTGTATACAACGAACACCCTGGAATCGTCCGGGTCCAATCGTGGCAGCCTCTCTTGACCCCACATCTTATACGGAGGGCCTCTGCTCCTGGTGGTGGGCCAGGCCCGAGCTGTGCGTTTTTGCACAACACCATCGCTGTCGGCGTCAACCGTGCAATTCTGACAGGGACTCCTACCCGAGCCGGGAACCTTTCCACGGCCTTCACCTGAGCATATAAGACCAAGCCGTGAATCCCAGACCATCGACGTGAAGTGCCCGATCAGGAGCGACCAAGAAAGTAACCCCGTTGGATCCGCACCGGGCTACTGGGGCAGTCGGGTTTGGACTATTGTGCAGAGGCGCTTCCTACCATTATTGTACACCGCGGTTCACCTTTTGGGCCCACACAAGGGTCTTTGGTGTGAGTTGTCGCAGCTGAGATCCACCCCTGGTTCGCTGTGGTTCACATGTAGGAGACCTGGTGTGTGTGTTGTGTGTGTGTGTGGTTGTGTGTGTTGTGTGTGTGTGTGTGTGTGTGTGTGTGTGTGGTGTGTGTGGTAATTAATTAAACTCAGCCCTCACTTTTCTTCCTGTTGCCTCTTTCTCCTCTTCATTTCTTTTACCCTCCACCTTCCTTTCTTTTGACCGTCCTCTCTCTCCTTTCTCTCTTTCATCTTCTCTTAATCATCGTCTCACTGTCCTCTCTCTCTCTTTCTCCCCCTCAGCACGTGGAGGACGGCGGCCCGGCCGACGAGGCGGGGCTGAAGGAGGGAGACCTGATCACCCACGTCAACGGAGAGGCGGTTCACGGTCTGGTTCACACGGAGGTGGTGGAGCTCATACTGAAGGTACAGAACACAGAAACACAGAAACACTTCTTTCTGCTTCTTGTATTCAGTAAAATCACTGAAACTCTGTTTGTCGCCCCCTCAGAGCGGAGCCAAAGTGTCCATCTCCACCACCCCGTTTGAGAACACGTCCATCAAGATCGGCCCCGCCCGAAAGACCAGCCACAAGTCCAAGATGGCGAGACGCAACAAGAAGACCAAGACCAAGGAGGGACAGGACAGGTGAGACACAAACCATCGGACGCCACGCTGTGCGTATTTAAGGCGGCGAGTCACTGAGTTGAGTTCTTTGTGTGTTTTCCGTGCAGCAGTAAGAAGAGGACGTCTCTGTTCAGGAAGATCACCAAGCAGGCGTCTCTCCTCCACACCAGCCGCAGTCTGTCCTCTCTCAACCGCTCTCTCTCCTCAGGGGAGAGCGGCCCCGGCTCGCCCACGCACAACCTGTCGCCCCGGAGCCCGACGCAGGGCTACAGGTCCACGCCGGACTCCACCCACTCAGGTGAGAGACGCAGACAAAGTTACGACTGTAGGAGCAAGAATACCTTTAACATATTATTAACATTATTCCTTTCTGCTCCTCAGTTGGCGGGAACTCGTCTCAGAGCAGCTCCCCCAGCTCCAGTGTCCCGAACTCCCCGGCGAGCTCC
>NW_023339674.1:939161-941129 GCF_004916995.1 Morone saxatilis
CGGCGAGCTCCGGCCACATCCGGCCCAGCTCCCTGCACGGCCTCGCCCCGAAGCTCCAGCGCCAGTACCGCTCACCCCGACGCAAGTCTGCCGGCAACATCCCGCTCTCCCCTCTGGCCCGCACGCCTTCGCCCACCCCTCAAAGCAGCTCGCCGCAGCGCTCGCCCTCCCCGCTGCCCAGCCACGCTCTGGCACAGTCCGCGGTGGGTCAGTCGTTCCCCGTGAAGCTCCACTCCTCCCCTCCCCTAGTGAGGCAGATATCCAGGCCGAAGAGCGCGGAGCCGCCGCGGTCTCCGCTCCTCAAGAGGGTGCAGTCGGCTGAGAAGCTGGCCTCCTCCCTCTCTAACTCCCCCTCGTCTCCCTCCGGGGTGGCAGCGGCGGGGGACAAGAAGCTGCCGGTGGGAGCGACCGTAGGGAGCCGGAAACACAGTCTGGACATTTCACATTCAGAGTTTAAGAAGGAGATCCTGCAGAGAGAGCCGAGCCTACAGAGTCTCCAGGTAGGAGTTTATCACAGTGACCGGACAATATATTGATTCTATAAAAGACTTCAGTTATATTATTCCACTATTTATATTAAAATTTATATTACAATTTATATTAAAAACACTTAATGTTTATTAGTTTAATTTGTAAAGAACACGTAGCTGCTGTTCAATATCAGTATCAGGACATTCTGTGTCTTCTTCCTCTCTAACCTTCAGGAGTCCGCCAGCGAGGGTCTGCTGTCGTCTGCAGGACGCGGCGTGGAGAAGGGCAGCCTGCAGAAACACTCCTCCTCATCCAGGAAGTTAGGGCGTCAGGAAGGGGACGGCGCCCTCGGCGCGGTGTCCGGCTCGCTGGGCCTGGCCCCCGGGAAGAGCAAGCTGAAGGACAAACTGTCCGCCATCCGGCAGGACAGAGCCGAGCGGAGGGAGTCGCTGCAGAAGCAAGACGCCATCCACGAGGTCGATTCCTCCGAGGACGAGACGGACGAGGGCTCGGAGGACAGCCAGGACGGACGCAGGGGGGCGACCTTCACCCCTCCTCCCCTGCTGAGGCCCACCACTGTGAGGACGGGCCCCGGGGGGACGCTGCCGTCCCTCTGCCTCTCCCCCTGCACCCCGCACGCCACATTCACCCACACGGGGCCCTCGCAGGTGGGCAGGCCCAGTCCCTCGCACACCCTCCCCTCCGTCACAGAGACGAAGCCCGGTCAGAGCGCCTCCTTCCCGGGAGTAAAAGACGCACGGCCGGCCTCAACCGTGGAAGACGGCACCAGACAAGAGAGGAAGGTTCTGGGACCGAGCGGTACCTCGAAACCCACTCAGGCTCCTCTTCCCTTCTCCACCCCAGGCAGTGCATTCATCTCAGTCAGCAAGGACACGTTCCTCAAACCGAGTCCTCCACAAGACTCCAAGAGTCTCAAGGGGAAGACGGCTCCGTCAGAGCCCAGGGCGGAGGACCAAACCCTGGACAGCCCTAGACCCACAGCCCCCTCTACCACAGTCACTACAAATACTACAGACTCCAGAACCACCACAGACTCCAGAACCACTACCACTGCTACAGACTCCCCAGAGACTCCCCGCACCTCCTGCTCCTCTCCCGGCATCCCCAAGGAGAAGAAGGAGGCCGACAACCGCAGACTTTGCGCTGCAGCTGCTGCGAGTCTGTCGCCATCGCCCACTTCTGGCTCCAGATCCAGCTCCCCGGTTCCGCCCCCTGAGAGCGGCGTGGACAAAGTCGTGTCCCAGCTAGCGACGGTAGCTAAGAGTGTCCTGGGCCCGGTCAAACTGAGCACCGCTGTAGACAAGAGCCAGAAGGACCAGAAACCATCCAGAGGCGGCACCACAGAAGACCCTTCCTCCTCCAAACAGCCCCCCGCCCCTCAGTCCCCCACCAGACAGAAAACAGAGCGAGTTGTCTCACCGACCACCTCGGCGAGGTCGCAGGACGTCCCAGAGAGGCCGGCATCGGGGTCGGCTG
>NW_023339674.1:941229-954776 GCF_004916995.1 Morone saxatilis
CACACACACACACAGACACACACACACACACACTGACACACACACCACCCAGCCTCCCTCCGTCTCCGTCCCGGTCGCTCCGGCGCCTAAACTCTGCTGGCAGTTTGTCCGACCTCCAGCCTGTGTTTACCCATCATGCACCTCTGCTGCTCTGTGGCTGAGGCCCGCACAGCGTTCATTAAACCGCTGAGAGAGTCAAATTAAACCGTACTCAGTCGGGATTTCAGAGCGAGCGTTCGTTTTTTTTCAACACTAGTGCCAAAACAATAGCTGCACATTAGTTTGAGAAATATATTTAAATATTCAACAAAGACGCTAAAGTGTTATAATCTCTATAATCTGTAATTTACCTAAAATAATCGTCTGAAAGTGACTCACCTGAGCGTTCGGCTCCAGCTTCCAGTGTTTGACAGTTTATTATAATCGATACCAGAGACGCATTTTATTTAAAGTATTAAGGTTCATTAATTAACCCTTTGATCTTAATTTGTTCATCGAGAACAACTCAGATTAGTTTCACTAGTTTTGTCATTGATAACCTTCCGTAAACAGCTCCGTACTGACGTCTTACTGACGACTAACGAGAGTCCGATCTCTCTTTCAAGAGCTCAGAACGTAGAAACTACATTCTCGTACATTTATTACATCTCGAACAAGAGCGTGGACCAAACGAGGATTTAAACGATGCGCTGATGATTCTGTCCCTGCCTGATATCCGATATCAAACTCCTGACTCACAGATCAATGAAGCATCGGTTGTGTTGTTGTTTTTTTGTGTCACTAACGAGCTTCCGTACGCCTCTGACTCTGAGCATGTAGAGCGACCGGCTCCGTCTGTGAGAGCACGCAGACGATCCAAACACGTGACTTTGGGTATGACGAGGTACGAGGTGGCGTTTCGATGTCCGTTAACGCTTCGTATCTGCGTCCGAGGACGTCGGTTGAGCGGCAACAAAACTGCAGACGAGGGCAGCGTTTCCGAGCTGTGTGTTTTTTGTGTTTTGTCTTTTTAAAGAGTGACGAAGAGGAGGAGGAAGCTTGAGGAAGATGTTGAGAGAAATAAAACATTGCTAGAGTAAAACCAGTGCAATATCTTTTTATTTTTTATCGTGGTAAAAGCATGTTGTTGTCAATCTTACCTTACAACAATAATAAAGTTTTTTTATGTAACACTTTGTGTTTGATGTGTTTCTGTTTTATCGCCTTTTAGCACGACATCGTGCTTTTTACATTAACGCAGCACGTTCGGAGAAAACTCATAAAGTCGGACACAATAAATGATTTAACCCTCCGGCTGCTGCTACACTGCAAAAACACCAACATCAACTCAAATGTTCCCCACAATGCAATTCAGGTGTCTCAATAACTCACATGAAGGTTAAAGAGATGTTTTATCTTCCATATAAGCTTATTTTTATCTGTTTTCACCTCTTTGGGTCTAAAAACACTTCAGATGAAACAATCCGAGAGAGTTTGAGCTGCAGTAATCCGGTTTCTGAGTCTCTATCACACAACACACCTGGTCTCGATTCGGGATCGTCGTGTCGGAGAGTCGGACAGAAACTGAGGCTTTTGTTTCCTGTAAAGAGAAATAAAGATAAAGGTTGAAACAGAAACATTATGAATGGACGAGGAGACATTTTGTGCAGCAGAAACGAGGCTTGCATCCTGAAAAGCAACAATTACATCGGCAAATAAAATCTCACAGCAACTTCGATATTGTGTTCAGCTAATTTCTTCACATTTATAACAAACACAGATATATTTATATTTATAATAAAAACTAGATACAGAGCGACAACATGACGTCTCTTCAGTCCATCGATCAAACATTCATCATATAAAAAGGGTCATAACTGACTGTTTGCAGTTATTCAGATCATTTAAGACATTAAACGTTTTGATTATACAGATAATTAAATAATCTTGTATTTAATTTACAACAAGATTATTAAATATCTCCTTGATTTTTTATATTATTATAATTATATTAATAAATTATGACTTTCTGTGTGCCTCAATAACGCAGCTGCTTAATATAATAACAACTTCTATCAATGTAAGCCTGATTATTTGTATTATAGCAGCATTTATCTGTATGTATAACTTATTTAATTGTTTTTATAGTGTGAATGTTTAATTAAACATTAAAGAGCCCAAAAAATTACACAAGATTTTAAAATTAAAGCTAAAAACTGTATTTTAATTATAGAAAATTACAATTATTTCTGTTATTTTACACTAATGTTTTGGCGTTCCAGCTGCCGATGAGTAATATATTATATTACATTATATATATTATATTAGTGACAATAGATCCTCCTCACTGTTGCTCACTGGCTCTTTAATGTAGAGATTTCTTGTGGGTTTTTTTTTTACAGTGTTTTAAACCTTTTTGTTCTCTAACTGCTTCCTTCAGTTCTTCCATCTATTAAATGTGATGTTAAACTGCCCCCCCACCCATCCTCTTCTCTCTCCCAGTTCACGCCACACGTTTGATTCTCGCTCATCTGTCCTCATCACGTCCCGTCGTCCTTCCGGAGAGGGCGAGCAGAAAAGTGGCTGTAGATTATCCGTGAACTCGTTCTGGCTCCAGTTCTTCGTGTTAAAGTGGCTCCATCCGCTCTAATGGGCCAGATCAGCTGCTGGATGTGTGTCCGCCGTGTCCGCCGTCTCCGCGGGAGATTTCAGGCGTTTTAATGGCCTTGAGAGAGACGTCTTCAACAGGGCTCACGGTGCATTTACGGGGGGGCTAATGTCTAAACTGTGCAGCGCCGCGGGGGCCGCCGCGCTCCGGGACAGAAATGGCGGTAAAATGGAGCTCCATTAGCAGTTCCTCCACGCCGGGTACGGCTACTCGCTAAAGTGCATCGCTCTCCCGCCAATGGACTGCTGAGGTCAGGGGTCACACCGCCTGATTTGAACACCACCTACCGTTGCATTCTGGGATGCCCCCCCCCCCTCCACCTCCTTCCTTCAGCTCTGTTCCTTCCATCCATCCCGGCGTCCGTGGGGAGCTGTCAGAGTGGAGGAGGAGAGTGGAAAGGCCTCTCTCTCTCTCTCTCTGTCTTTACTGCAGGTCCTGAGGGGGGTGGAGGTACACGTGGCGGCGGGGAGGAGCTCTGACAGAAGGCGAACAGCACTCAGACACACGAGAAAAAGGCGCGGAGGAGCGGTGACAGGCAGGCAGCGCGGGGTGATGAATTGCCAGCTTCGCCTCGCTCTGACACGGCTCTACATGACCGGGCAAATTCATTCCAGGTTGCCAGAGAGGGAGGGAGGGAGGGAGGAGGCACCGAGGGAGGGCGGACTGGGGGGAACGTTAGCCAGAGAAAACGAGACCCAAATATATGGACAGGCCCGGCGTCGTGCCGTCAGTCAAAGCCTGACTCCGAGTGTTCAGTGTGGGGGGGCATTTAGGGCAGAAACACATCACTGGAGGACAAAAGATCTTTAAAGTCTTTATTTCATCAACTAATAGACATAAAGTGTCATTATTTTGAAAAGCCACGTTTATTAAACTAATGTCTACCCGATCAATATCTATATTTAAAACCTGATCGGACCAACAAACTCCAACCCTGCTGTCGACCTTTTTTCTTAACGGAGCCTTTAAATGACTGATTTTATTTCATATTCAGGTTTTAACAATAACAGCAGGGCAGGAAGTTTGTGTAAAACTGAAAAAAAAAGAATTTTAAACTGATTATTTCCTGTGATTATTGATCAGAGATGAGTTTTACTGATATTTTTAAGAACTTTTTATTAAATTGTCTGTATTTTTAAACATTAAAACAATCAAACAAACTGTTTTCTTCTGTGTTCTATCAGTTATTTTCTATTTCAACAGCAGCTTATATGTTAGATCCTCCAAAGTCTTCAATAAGCTAAACTAATAACTAATAAACTAACCACGTCACCTCCCGGTCCTCCAGAACCTCCACTGGCTCCAGTCCACCACCAGGTCCCCGTCCTACCTCACAGACCGGCTCCGACCTCCCGTCTCCACCACTCAGGACCGAGCATCAGCTGCCCCCTCCCACTGGAACTGAACTGATCCATCAACCTTCAAATCAGTGATCAATACCACCTCTTCAGAACCGATTTACTGTCTGATCGATTGCTGTGTGTTATAGATAAACAGATATATATACAGAGTGTTTCTATGACCTTTTAATGTATACATTTTAACTTCTGTGTCTTTGAGTTCTTTGAAATCGCTCTATAAATAACATTTGTAAATAAATTTGTTCAGTTTATGAAATAATAAACAAACAATATTCAAGTGTTTGCTGTAAATATTGTTTATGTTCCAACCTTCAACAGGTTGTTTACATTGTTTACATCTTCTTAATGAAAAATCACCAAAATGTGTTTGTTTTCTGACTGAATATTTTAGTTTTCTTACATCCTCAATGTCGTCTATGTAACCTTGAACAAATGAATACAGATATTATATTAATATTAAAATGATTGACCTCCAGCACAATAAAACGTTTTTTTTTTCTTTGAAACTGACAGAGAAAGAAACCGAGGATCAGAAGAACTTAAAGGTGTGTGTGTGTGTGTGTGTGTGTGTTTCATTGATTTTCATGTTTTTCCCTTTCACAGCCTGAAGTCGAAGCTCGTCTGTCTGTCTGTCTGTCTTTCTGTCTGTAAAACGCCTTAAAAACCAAGAAAAGAGAAAAAGCAACATTATCTTACGGCTAAAAACAAGGTTGTTTTCTCAGTTGTTGTCATTTCGATGCTACAAACTCTTCACAAACAGAATGTTAAAGTTGGTCCTGAAATACAAAAAGAAGATTTCAACATCTCAGAAGTGCAACTTTATATATGAACAAGAAAATACATATCAATACATAAATATCTCATGTCTGTGTGTTGAGTATAAAGCTGGAGTCAGGATGTAGTTAGCCTAGCTTAGCATGAAGACTGGAAGCAGGTGAACGATATTGTTTGTTTAACCTGCACAGAAACAGAAACATAAAAAACGAACACAATTGTTGTTAATGAGCTGTAACTAGTTAGCTAATTAATGCTAAGTTGGTTGAAAATAAAGACCAGCGGATTTTTTGAAGGTTTTCTGCTGATTTTTTAAAATAAAAAACATCTAAAAGGACCTTAAACATTCACTCGTATATTACTAATTTTTACTTGGTTGTAGTTCAGCCATCTCCGACATCCAAATAAAGAAAAATACCGAATATATATTTATAAAAAACAGGAAATATGTCGCTGCTGAGTCCTTCCCGTTTGCGTCCTCGTTCGTTATCAGAACAAAGAACCAAGTTACTCCTCTTTTTTCACCTCGACTTTAACTTCATCACCGTTAATAAGCGGAGCTAAGTGATTAAATCTGGCTCCTGATTGGCCGGTGAGCCTGGCAGAGAGAGATTACATCCCATTACTCCCAGTCTTCTAATTGGTCTCTGTAGGTAGCAGGTGCCAGGCACTTAATGAGGCCTGTTGTGGCTGATGTATGGCTCCGGTAACGTCCATCCCGCCGCACCGGAGACAGCGACGCCTATGAGACTAATAGCACATGAAATAGCTGCCGTTGAGGAAGAGGAGGAGGAGGAGGAGGAGGAAGAGGAGTAGGATTGTTTGAGTGCATTTCTGCTCAAATCGATCTGTTTGAAAAGGAAGACGAGAGGTCGAAGGACTGTTGAGATTTGGAGATGCAGGTACAGACTTTCCTCTCATTATTCATCAGGAACTTTATTTTCCTCCAGTTTGTCTCCTTTTTGTCCTCCTGGCTTATTATGGGATGTTATGTTTGTTAAAGGCTGCTGAAAAACAAATATTGAAATAAAGAATAAAGCTTCAGAATAACCACAAATGTTCTCCTGTGAAGGTTTTATCACCAGCATCTCAGACCAAAGACAATGGGAAGCGTTTTATCACCAGCATTCTCAGACAAAGACCAATGGGCCCGGTACAACCCCACCAGACCTCCATTGACAAAACTAGTTATTTTATCAAGCAGATAATCACAAAAGCTTTAAACTGGAGACAGAAGTCAAATAAAAAAACTACTCAAAAACAATCGTTGTGAAGTCTTTCCAACAATCATAAACTCTGGTTGGGCATAAAAATGTCATATGTTCGTAATAACTCTACGAGATAGACCTTTAGTTTAACAAAACAGCCGTAATATCCATTCAACTTCCAACAGACCCAGAGACAAAACACTAAATTTTACGAGCTTGCAGATCATCCAAGAACTTCATTCAAAGGGACAAAAACAGGATAAAACTCCATTAAAAAGCGTCTCCTGTTAGGTTTTGCCAACAATCCACGCAACTCTGGGTTTGGTGGAGAATAAAGCCTTAATTCACCGACGTAGATGATAAAAACAGCAGTTTCCATGTCGGAGCAGACACGGCTATGGGAAACAAACCAACAGAGAGGCTGCCGATAACAACACAGGCAGAGGGAGGCGAGACATCCCATGTGACTCCTGTGTCTTTATAAAGAGAATACGCTGTTGTGATATATTAACGTTTTATATCTTTTATATAAAACACGGTAAACATTTGAATCCACTGAAGTCCGAAACACTAGAAAATTCTTTCTCTGTTTCTATTTGCCGTCCCAATGTTGACGCATTTACATACCATGATTTATATTCCCCCCCACCTGATTTTAACAAAGGACATTTGTTATGGATTTTACCTGGATTTCAACCTATCAGATAAGTGTGTGTGTGGTGTTGTGGTGTGTGTGTGTGTGTTAAAGGTGAGACAATAAAACACACCAACCAGGGTCCTGAACAAAAGCTCTCCTCCTTGACTCCTGTGAACAAAAAAGGGCTGCTGTTCAACCAAGGACTGATAGAAGGGGTTAAGAAGCTCCAAGCTCCGGCTCCAGTGTGTGTGTATGTGTGTGTGTCAGTGGTGTGATGTTGTGTGTGTGTGATGTGTGTGTGTGAGAGAGGAGGTTGTGTGGGCACCCTGGGTCTCCTCAGTGTTCTGGCTGATTGATTGGGACCGTCAGCCAAAGTTAAAAGATCCCGTTCCTCCCACAGCAAAGAAACCACGTAACGCCCCGGGAGAGAGAGGCCCACACGCTAACACAACCCTCCACGCTAACAGCACATTCACGCTAAACACACACACACACACTCACGCTAACACCACACACTTCACGCTAACCAAACACCACTAACACACACACTCACACTAACACACACAACACACTAACACACACACTCACACTAACACACACACACACATAACAACAGAACTCACACTAACACACACGCACACAACTTGGATACCCTGCACTGAATACAGTCTGGCCTCCTGCTCTCTGCTGGGCTGTGTTTACCACTGATGTTGTACATATTCTTATTGGAATAAATTGTTCACACCCACTGAACATTTCTTTCTCCCACAAAAAGTTTTTGTTCAACGGACTGAAACATTCACATTTAGATTTTATTGACATTTTTCATCCTTTACAATGTGAAAATAATTCTGTCGACACTTTAGCCTAAAAACCAGTTTTAAATATAAAAACAATTAACCCATTTAATCCCTTAATCCTTAATTTAATCTTGCCTTCAAAATGTTTTGCTTCTTTACTGTACTAATTAATGAATATGAATAAAGGGATAATAATAAAGTAACCAATTTAATTTTGAATGTCTTATTTCTATATATGTTATATGTTATATTAATGTACTTTTTCTACACACTCTTATTTATATTATCCTAGTTTCTTATATATACTATATTGTACTATAATGTTCATATTTTTAACTTTTATTATATTATATTATTTATATCTTATTATCGTCTTATTTAGCAACTTGAGCAACTGGTAACGCAACCAATAGCGGATCAATAAAAAGTATTTCTTTATTCTGGATAAAATTGGTGGGGTCAAACTACGAATCCAACTGATTGATTCTCAACCAATTAATATTATCACATTCGCCCGTTTCAATCAAACGTGCAACTGGAACGGGGCTCAGCAGCTGACTTAGCCCCAAGGTGGATATGAACACATTTTTATTAATAATATAAATATATCACATGTAAGAAACAACAGCAGTTTCCCTCTATTGGACGTTTAATTTAAGATTTATCCACATTTAATGTGTAAGATTTAGTTTTATCCACATTTAAAACTTCTTTTAATTGGCACAGACCGCCCATAATCAGCTGATCACCATGAACATTATGGAAAAGGAAATTAATAATTGTCTTATAATATATATATAAAAGTAGAGCTCAGTAAAGTAATGGATGTCCTGGGAGGGAGAAGAAACAATATGTAAACCTGGTTTTATTAATTATTGATAGGATAACATCTCATATAAGAAAGTTTATTATGTATTTGTATGCGTGGACATGAATCCATATCTATCATATATTTAGAGATCCACATTTGATATTTGTTACCTTCATGTATATAAACGATCAGTAACAGTGAAAACCAGCAGGTGACACATGAGTTTCCATCATGCAGTGCTGCAGTACAGCGTCCGGGCCTGCAGGGCTGCTTGCTGCAGCACATTTCTCTTCGTTCTCCTCATTCATTTTTTTTAAAGTCCCGACGGGGCTCATTCTGCTTTTCCAGAGGGGCCCACTTTATCATTCTTTTATCTCTCTTGTGTGTTTTTGGACTCCCGACCCACCACCGCTCCAAACCCTTCATCGATTTGAACATCTCTCCTCCTTCCTCCTCCTCTCCTCTCTCCTCCTCCCTCTTTCTGTTCGCTCCTCCATCATTTAAACCTCCCTTCCCTCCCTCCCCTCGTTCCTCTTCTTGATCATGCGTGTTTTGATGAGTCTGACATCTCTATCAGAGGAGCATCGAGAGTTTTGCCTGCAGGAAGAAACAGCTGAAATATATATACGAGGAGCTTTCACACAATATTAAAAGTGCCTGCACCCACACAGATACCAGAGTTATGTAGACCAGAACCCAGACTGCTGCAACCACAAGGAGGACCGGGGCTGGATGCATCCTGGGAAAACCTGGGAAAAAACTTGAGTTTAAGTTGTGGAAAAGCCCATTTATGGATCAGCAAAATAAAGCTGATTGGTAACTGTAGATATAAGAAGGTACACTCGTTTTGACTTGTTTATCCTGCAGGTTCAAGTTTTACAAAATATAAAAAATAACTTTTTATTCAAGTTTGAAAAATGGTCCGACAGAATCCTGAAAATATTTTGTTTCATAAACATGGAAGGATTTGGTTAACTTCTGATGTTTTAAAGCTTTAATCTTGTAACATTTCCTCATTAAACAGTGTACTTAAACTCTGGCTCTATGTTCTATATTATAGTTGAGTTCTTACTTTATCCCAAATGTTTCCAAACAATTGTTCAACTTTTTATTTTTATACCATCCACTGTTTAGATCTTGGTTGCTTTTTAATCTAAGATTTGATACCGGATGAAGGATTTTAGTCATCGGACGGTCTGGGATCTTAAGTTCAGAGAAACAAGCTGAGCTAACGGTTAGCAGCCAGCTCGGCTCGCAGCCCCTCCGGTACGTCCTTATGTCTGTCCAACAGCGGTGGAGGTTGGAAGGCTGGAACTGCATTTATTCAAGTGTGTTTAAGGTGGAAACTGCTTTATTCCAGTGTGTTTAGCGGTTTTAATCAGCAAGGTCTGTTTGTTTTGGGACGAGGGAGGAGACCCTCTGTGGATAATTGGGCTCCCCGGTAGAAACCTCCTGAACCCATGACCAAAATGAAGGAATTCCTAACCGGGAGAAGCTGGACTGCAATGACACCAATGGTGGTGAAGACAACAACTCCCATGATCCCACGCTGCTTCACAACTTTAACACTTTTGTTATTGTTTTGGATGGTGAGGAGAGCCCCTAGTGGCAAGAAATTGTAAACACGTCCGTATCTCGTCTCCTGTTTGAGGTCGTTTACTCCTTCAACCTCATTAAAAATTACACAACTATGAAATATTTGCAAAATCTTTGTTCATGTTTAAAGTTTTCGCTGGACCCAAGATGTCTTCCTCCATCCTCAGTGGTGTGAGAAACCTCCAGCAGATGAATGTGAAACCATCATTAAACAATCACACTGTGGAGAACCAGAAGAAACGGGGAGGGGGGGAGCTTTAAAATGCCTCGATTGGTTCCTCACAAAAGTTCGGAAGCACTCACGCAGCCTTCGTCTAAACAAGCTGCAAGCTGAAACAAAAGCCATTGATGTGTGTGTGTTGGTTGTTGTGGTGTGGTGTGGTTGTGTGTGTCCATGCTTGGGCTTCAATTGATCAATTTAATTCAACACTGTGTGGACCTTCAATCGAGCCTCTTTTGGCGCAATGAAGGATATGAGGTTTATTAACCCTCCCCACCCTCTCCTCCGCCTGCTTTCTATCCAACACTTTTTGTCCCCCTGAAACACTTTTTCATTCCTGCTTGTTTTTTCTTCCTTCTGTCAATTCTACATCTTCCTCCTTCCTCTTCTCCTCACCTCCTCCTCCTCCTCCTCCGTACCTGCTCCGGATCTAAAATCCGTCTCATGGAGAAAACAGAGAGGCAAAACGCGTTGACGATCACAAACAGCAGATCAGCATCTTTTGTTCTCTGTTTTCTCTCCTTCTCGTTCTCGGCGCAGAGATGGCCGGCGGTCCGAATTACCTTGCACTCGCACGCCGTTCTCAACCGTAATGGGTTTGTGGCGACGAACCCTCCCTCTGTGCTTCATTTCAATGTCACTCAACCCGAGCCGGGGGAACGAGTGGAGATTCAATTTTTACCGGCGAGGGGTTTTGGTTGGCGCTTGGGGAGCATTAAAATGTAGATTACCCAATTAAAACCATAGGCGAGGGCCACTGTTTGGATTAGATTAAAAGGCCAGCAAGATCTTTATAAAAGATGATGCTTTTCAAAATAATCACAAAAGACTGCATTATATAATCTCTGCGGCACACCAGGAGCAGCAGTGAGCGCTTTATTCTTTAATATTTTGTTAGCTTTATGTCCTTTAATTAGTCCATTTTGGGAAATATATTCAAAGGTTTACTCCACCCAGTACATGTGGGGTTGCACCCCCAGGGTGTGCAGAGGTTTGGGTTTTATTTTGGAGGAAATTAATTATCTCCCGGCACTGGAAAGTGGGTCAAGGTTCTGAGATAAATGCACCGCACTTTTTAATACACAGTGGCCAAAAGTAATGCAGACCACCTATTTGTACACACTTTCATCACACAGCATGTTTTAGATGATGGGGATAGTTTTTCCCAGTTTTGGTGTGAAAGAACTTTATTAGTTAAAAACTCAAACTATAACTAAAAAAAATCACCAGAAGTTAACTGAAACAATATTGTTTTACTGACAAAAATAACTAAAAATAGAATAGATGAATCCTTCCGATTTACTCTTATTTAGCCAATTTAATTCACTTTGTAGACTGTGAGTCCTATGTTTTTCTCCCACATATTAAGAGTAGGCTTAAGACATTTCTCTGTTGGATAAAGGTTATAGTTAGGCTGGATCAGGTTGAGTTCACTGCAACCATCTCTTAGTTATGCTGCTATTAGCCTAAGATCTATCGGGGGATTCCCATGGTGCATGAGCTCCTCTCTCCTCTCTCTTTCTGCACTCAATTCATGTCCCCATTAATGCATGTTAACTAACTTCACTTCTTCCCCCGGAGTTTTGTGCTTTATCGTCCTGCAGGTTCTCATGGGATCCTCTGGTGGAGCCTCCTGCCATTGGTCCTGCTTAGGGACTGCATGCTTAATATCACTGATATATATTATCGTTATTATTATTAGTTGTTGTTTACTATTTTCTTGCTGGGTTGCTGTTGTCGCTGCTCGCTGTCCCCGGTGGTTATCTTGCTGTCGCCGTCCGTTCACCGTCTTTTTTTCATGATCGTCATCGATCATACTGTTAATGTAGTTGTTGCTTCTGTTGTTGCTGTACATCTTTTGTCTCTCTGTCTCTCTGTCTCTCTTGTCTCTCTCTGTCTCTCTCTCTGTCTCTCTCTCTCTCTCTCTCTCTTTCCTCCCAACTGGTCAGTCAGATGACCACCCACCTAAGACCGAAGGGGTACTGTCCCGAGGTATTCGGCCCGTTTAGAAGGCAGTTTTTCCTTGCCCCTGTCGCCAAAGTTGCTTGCTCATGGTGGGTACTGTTGGGTCTCTGTAAATGTTATAAAGGAGTTGGTCTAGACCTGCTCTACTTTGAAAAGTGCCTGAGATAACTTCTGTTATGAATTGGCGATATCAAATAATAATTGAATTGGAAAATTGAATTTGATATTGAATGTTTGTATTGTAATAATTAATATAAGGTGAACTTTAAATACCCCAATTATTCCGACACTGAAACTAATAAAAAACTAAACAACCACTCTGAAAACTAATCTTGAACTAAAACTGAACTTAAAGGTTCAGTGTGTAACCTTTAGGAGGAATCTATTGGCGGAGTCCGCCAGTTCAACCACAATGTTTCTACCCAGAACGGACAAACCAAAACCACTGACTCTAGACAGGGACTTTAACGTCCCCCAGGTCCAGCAGCTGTAGGTGGATCCATTAACTGACTCTGGTGAGCTTGGGAGCTCCCAGCAGGTCCAAGACCAGGACTGAATGGCAGCATTCTGATGCTGACAGAAGCAGTTTGAATACAGGAAATGACAGTAGCAAGCCAACTTAATGGAATCTTCGCTCTGTTGAAAGTGAAAGAATTGATGCTTAGTGGAATGTCAGGATATTATTTGATTTAAAGTCAGATAGTTCATGCTGACGTAAGCACGCGTCACATTTATTTACAGGAAGACACAATGATTGAAATATTAATATAAAATACAAAGAAAATGATTTCTTTTGTGAATGTTTTTGGGATAAATTGTTAAAATATTGGAACAATATAACTGAGACTTCACCTGAATTTTAAGCATTAATATGCTCTGTAATGTTCAGATGTACACCTTCTTTACTGTTTTGTATCCTGTTACGTTTCACACTCTTGAATATTGATCATTTCACCAGGTAGAGTGATCTGTGAGGTACTGTTGCCCCCCCCCGGTGGACAAACAACCACACTGACCCTCTTTTGTCTCCACTGATTGGAGGAAAACCATGAACACCTGTCTGACCCACTGAGGAACCAGGAAGTAGCTCCTGAACGTCTCACCACACAATCATTAGTTGTTTATTCTGACACTTTTAACCTGGTTTATCTCTCCATTAACGTCACTTAACACTCGTTTCTGTGACTCACCTGTTGGACTGAACGGAAGTGAATCAAAGATATGTTCACAGAAAGGTAAGAAGTCTTTTCTTATTTCTTTGAGATGTTTGTTTGAGCCAGAATGGGAATTTATTTTACTTTTGTACTTTGTGCTTTGAACTGATGAGACTACAGAGGTCTTTTCTTTGTCCTGATGTTGTTTGATTTTTGGAATCCTGACAGATTCTTCCTCTTCCTGTCTGTTTGTTTACTCCTTTGAGACTTAAAGCAGATAAACGTTTGTAGAATAACTGAGTGAATTTGAACATAATTAAAGGCAGAAATGTATTTTATTTTTTGATTTTACAGATTTGAGGAGAGAAATAGTC
>NW_023339674.1:954930-955117 GCF_004916995.1 Morone saxatilis
AACATCATGCTGTATGGAAGAAGCTGTGTTATTGCAGCCAGAGGAGCTCCCCCTGCAGGTCCAGACGCAGCTCTTCTCCTGTGGCTTGGACAAAAAATTACATAGAAATGAAAAACGGTTACGTTTTAACATTTTAATTTATCATTCTTCATTATTTGTGCCTCTTAGATATGCTACGTGCTAAGCT
>NW_023339674.1:955182-956113 GCF_004916995.1 Morone saxatilis
TAAAAGATAAAAGCAACATTTAGTTAATGTTAGCGAGCTAATCCACATCAACCGTCTGCTAGTAAGTCAGGTGGTTAGAAAAATACTCTCAATACCTCCAAAATAAAGCTCCATATATAACGTATATAATCACATCTTAAGAGAGCGAAACACTAGTTAACTAATATACATCAAATACGTCATCCATGAAACTCCGTATACATAAAAGCAACAACAGTAGCTGTATCCACATAACAACTCACGTTAAGGATTATGTAAAGAAACAAGTATCAGATGTATTTTCCTTTCAGATCCCTAGAGGTCCCCCGCCGGCCCCCCGAGCGCTCCTGGCAACGAGAATTAGATTTATTTTTTAAACGGCCTTCTTTCCCTTAGTAAAGAGAATAATTAAGATTGGTGGCATGTTGAGATTTGCTGTCACTGAGTGAATCTCTTTGGTTGATGAGTCTTTGGTAAAAAAAAAAAAAGCCACGCCTTCTCTTAAAGATGCAGTGGCTCATGAGGCGGGGGGCGAAACCTCTCCGGGGAAAATACTTAAAATTCGTATTAGCCCGCACCACTATGTAGATCTAATTCGGGGGTGCCGTTATACCGTAGACCTGATTTTCATGCGTTACAGTCGCTATGGAGTCTGATCACAGCCGCACAGTGTGAGCTTTCAGATGTTCTATACAGTAATGTTGGTTATTGAGAGGTGGATGGGGAGCTGTCGTTCACCAGTGTTTCACCCGAGGCTACAGCACCGTGTGCGACATGTAGTATTGATTTTAAATTTGCATATTTCTTTCTGTATCATATTGCCAGTGTTAATTTAGACTCTTGATTTTATTATAATCTAGTTTTTGTTTTGGTACGTCACTTTAGGCCAAGCTTTATCCTCAGGGGACCTCTTTTCTATTATTTAGTTAACTGACACATTTTATGGATATTT
>NW_023339674.1:956213-962355 GCF_004916995.1 Morone saxatilis
ACAGCCGGTACAGGAGCCGCGCGCCCCGGTCAGGTAAGCTCCCGCAGGTAATTAATGAGCCAGAGCGCGTCACTGATGGGATGCTGAGGTAATTAATCGATTAATGACGGTGCGTTCGTTCCCTCCTCCGGTACCGTCCTGCTGGGTGGATGCGGCTGTCGGTCCAACCTCACACCGGCTGGTGTCTCCTGGAATTCGGCTCCATGACACAGATGATGGAGAGGTAAGATACGCAGCAGGCTAATGTGTGTGTGTGTGTGTGTGGTTCCTACAAAATAAAAGCCTGCTGTGTCGCACCTGCAGGGCTGTGCCTTTGTTTTGGAGGCAGTGACCCGGCTCTGTCATGTCAGACATCCCTCCTTTGTCTTCCCCCTGTCACTGTGGACTCACTGTAACATCTGTACACATCTGGGACTCAAGAGCAGAGGCGATGAGTCCATATCAAACATTCAGTGAATCCAGCTGCTTAAATGTGACTGTTTGCTGCTTTTATTCATCCTGTATGACTGTGTATCTTTGGGACACATTTTATAGACATAATAATTAATAAATAGGCAGGTGTTACAGGATTCATCAAGAATAGAAAAAGAGCTTTTTAAATCAAATTTTCTGAAACAATTTAAAGGTCCAGTGTGAAACATTGATGAAGATCTATTGTGTAATGTAATATAATATTCACTGGTATGTTTGCATTAGTGTATAATCAGCTGAGGGAGCGGGTCCTCTTCTGGTGGAGTCCGCCATGTTGAACCGCCATGTTTCTACAGTAGCCGAGAAAGACAGTAGAAGCTGAAGGAAGCTGATTATTTCACATATTATCTGTCTCATGTTCTATCAGGATGTAGTGACAACGTTTCAGTGAATACGACAAATATGTATTATTATGAAAGTTACCTACTGCAGCTTTAAAATATACACTTTCACAACCACATAGCCAATCCTATAGCAGCTACGCTCCTCGCCATAAAAAAGCACCGGGATCCACGATAACCAGTATTCACCGGTACACTGTAATCCCAGATAAAATAATTTAACTCTAAAACAAAACAAAAAACATTCTTGATCAAGTAGCTTTAGTAATTTTAAGTAACACTGACTCAATTTTTATTTGTACTCTGAAAACAAAATATCTAGTAAAACGTACTTAATCAGGACTGTTGACAAAACTTAAAATCACAAATAAAAGCTGCTTCATCAAGAATCTTCTTGAACTTACAAAACTGAGACACTGAACATCTCAGTGTGTGTTTCATACAGCGTCTCCCTCGCCGCCCTCGCTGCGAGCAGCTTTTATTTTCAGATATACATCCCCAAAAATCCCACGAGCAGCTTTCATAACCTTCATCCTGCTTCTCGCTTCTTTTTCATGTCGTCAGTGAGTCAGAGCGAGCGGACGCCTGGACGCGGCGTGCTGGTGTTACCCAGCAGTCTGTGTGTTTCTGTGATGTGTGTGTGTGTGAGTGGGAGTGACATCCACAGACAACATGTCAATATGGAAGCAATACCCAAAACACCCCCGCATCCCCATACGCACAGATCTCTACTCACTCACTCAGCAGTGGAGCTAATGCACTCTACATTAGGTTTGGTATTAAAAGCTTTCTGTATGCTCAAATGGAAACGTTTTAAATGCATGATGGGAGTTCACATCACACACCATCTGTCTCCTTAAAGCCTCTGTGTTATTCCACTGCTGTTTTAAGCTTTGAATGCTCCTCTTTACTCGTTTGGAGCTCTGTGCAGTTGCGTTGTCGCTCCCCGCCCCCTCTTGGCGCTGCCTGCCATTCTGTATTATGAATACTTGGGGGGACCTCAGGGCACGCTCTCAGTCTCTCTCCGCCTCTTCAATAAAACATGAAAAGGACTCATGGATGTCCTACTAACACAACTACTGTAGCGCGCTGCGGCACCGAGCTGAGCAGGAAGATCTGACCCAGATCAGATCAGGCCCCCGGGTCGGCCAATACGACTCGCACTGTCCTACATACAGATATAAAATATAAAATATAACATATATAACCGGTCTGACTGTCTATTAGTATCTGAAGTTACTACAAAACCTAAAAAACAGAAACACAGAATCTGTACTTTGGCTGTGTATTAATGCAGCTAACATTGCTGTTGGTGACAGTTAGCTTCTTTTAGCAACAATAAGCTAGCTTAGCATAAATGTAGCTACAGTGTAATTGTGCGATTTGTTGCTTAAGCTCCTTTTTAATTACATTTCTAAATTGTAAATTAATGTTTTATTTATTCCAAACAAATATTAATAATAATACTCGGACAGAAACAAACAGACATTCCTATAAGCTATGAACCGCAAATAATACTGAAATTAAAGTTATTCTTAGTTATATCAGAGTATCAGGCTGAGTGCAGTTTCTAATTGGGTTGTTTTGGGGTAAATTATTTCATTTGTTTTTCAGTTTTATTTTAACGCCTTTTTTCTCCACTTCTATAGTTTCTCTAGAGTCACTACAACTAATTTAATATTTTATGTTTATGTGTGTGATTGTTTCCAGGAAAAAGATTATGTCGGTTTTGCGACGCTGCCCAACCAGGTGCACAGGAAGTCGGTGAAAAAAGGATTTGACTTCACCCTCATGGTGGCAGGTGAGATGGATATTTTACTCTACATGGGACCATCATTTACTAAATGAACATCATGCTGTATGGAAGAAGACTTAAAGACCAGAAACTCATCAGGAAACTTGCTGAGCTCATAAATCAACTGAGAAGTGACTCATTTCTCCATAAGACTGTATGGTAAATGGAGCTGCCCCCTGCTGGTTGTTACATAGACTGCAGGTTTAAGACACTTCACAGACCCAGAAGCTCTGTCTGTTATATCTACCGTCATTTATGTATATTTGTACATAAACCTTGGTTCTTTGGGGCCCCTGAGGCTCTGGGATCTGGTGCATAATGCAGCCTTAGTCCCTGACATGATGTATGGCAGGTGGTCCACATCAGTCCAGCTGAATGCAGCTTTAGTTTCACATAACAAAAATATGTTTTCTGTCTTCGTCTAAAACGTCTGATTTCTGTCACGAGAGAAATTAAACTTTTTATTTTTTAAAAAAAAAAGCTCTGATCTGGAGAATGATCGAAATGTTCTCACGCACACACTTAACACAGTTAATCTGTAAATTGAGGGCATGAGGGGGAGGCTGTATCTCTGCAGCACTGGCGTGGAGGCAGCGAGATTGAGGTCGTCGTGTGTGTGTGTGTGTAGGTGTTGTTCTCCCAGGTGCTCGGCTGTGGAGACTGTTAGCGTTGATGGGCTGAACTTCCATCTGTGAGTTCACAAGTGTTTGTTTGCTCTCCGGTCAGCCGTTCTGTGATGTGTGTGAGATGCGCCGTCCTTGTATTTCACGTCTTTCAGGTTGTCCGTATTATTTAATGCGACGGCCCACGTACACATTGTGGTCTCGACTGAGAGCGTCAGCCCGGGCAGCGCTTCAGAGGCAGAGAACTGTTTACCAGCTATTTATGTTACATCATGAGGCCACGAGGGATGTTTTCATTTGTAAACTGGATTCAACTTAACTACTTGTGTTACATAAATCATGCTCCAGTGCTGGATGTGACTCAGTGTCTGCCGTCCTTGGCTGCATTCAGGTTTATCCTGTGAATTTTGGAAATTAGCCTGCCAGGTTTGACATTTCTGCTCTGAGCATCATCAAATAATTCAACCAGGTTGTTTGTTCACGAAGGTTGTAATAGTTTGGCTTTATTCTAATACGTGAATTACAAATTTTCAAAAGTGGTTTATGTAGCAAAACAACAATAAATAAATGTTTGCATGGCTAAAATTTCTTGTTGTTGTCCTGTCGTCATATTACTGCTAGGCTAATATATTGCTAATGCAGCATCCTGAGTAACTGTTGGGCAACTTTAATGTATTATTATTTTAATTTTATCTTGAGAACTGCAAAGTTTCTGTCTATTTAATGTTAATCTTTCTGTACCTGGCATTTAAATCCAGTTTCCTTCTTACTAAACACATTTTTTTTATGGTATTTAATCTTTAATCAGGTGTTTTTAGCTAGCTGCATTTGCTGTGCTGTGCCAAAAAACAGACATTTCCATTTTAGTTTGATCTGTAAATGCAAATTCCAGAAACTTTATTATCACGTGATCATACATTACTTTCGTCAACAGTTAAAAACAATGGTGGAGACACAGCGGACTGATTATAATAGGATATACAGAGCATTAACGGAGTCTATCGCTGGTACTCGCCCACTAACGTTTGTTGATTGCCAACAAACATGGTTGGATGATAAAGTTAAATCAGATGAGTGCTTTAAAGCTTCCTCAGCTCATTTTGAGGTTGAGTCATCTGTTATTACCTTTGGCAAACCTGAACAGCGTCTAAAGAGAGCCTCCGGTGCAGGGTTGACGTAGGAGACTTTCTTCGGTTCAGAGTTCGGGCTTCAGGTGGATTAACCTCTAGGTGATCCCATCTGGCGCATTAACCTGCTCGTCCTGCTAATTTCCTCTCACGTACTTAAGGTAACCAGACAGACAGGGAAAAGTTTATGAAGCAACTAGTGATTCAGAGAATCATTAGCTTACACCTGGATTTGGACCAAATCCCCATTAAAGCCACGTCTCAGTCCTGTCTGTGTTACCGGTATTAGTGTCCTGCCCTACAGATGGCCCGATGATCACAGGTATCAACACTAATGCTGCTGAGACGTTTGAATCTGGTTAGTAACTTACTAAGTCTAAGTTTAATCTCCACTGGCTGCAGCCGCTCTGCCCTTTTAATGTGCTCTTGGAAAGATTAGGTAACATGGAGGCTGGAAAGACAGCAACGCTATCATCATCTATCTTCGTCTATATGTGGGGTTTTTTTAGCATTTAAACATTGATTTCTCATATATAAATGCTCTGTTTATATGATGTATTTGTACTTTACTGTGAACTGTGGTCTAATGAGCTCCTACTGTCGGGGTCCTTGACATGAAACACTGTTAAACTACCCAACAGTATAAAAAAGTAGTTAAAATTAGCTTAATTAATTCTGCAGCTGCAACATAAAATGCTGCAATAATAATGATCCAATAATATCATGATGAGGGGTCATTCTGCTGCCTAATGAGTACTTTAACTTTAACTTCATATCTTGTTGCGAATACTTTTGTAAGTGAGATTTTTAATGTGAGACTAAATTTGACCCTGAAGGTATTTACAGCTACTTTTACTTCAGTAACAGATCTGAATTTCCGTTTCTGCAGCACTGCAGGAGAACTCGTGTGAGCTGTAAAATAATGATACCGAGTGATGGATTTTTACAGTTGACTTAATTTCCATGGCTTTATTAATGTAAATCATGAGCACACAGTGACACACAGCCTCACTTCTGACTTCTCTAATCGAACCAGATCCTCTCCTCTTATAAAGTCGGAATCTTTTATTTGACACAATATTTAATTCTGCTGTCCACAGTCTGATGGCACCCAAACGTGTAAAAATAACAAGTTCTGTCTCGTTCAGATCTAAAGCTTAGTTTTCTAGTTCGGTCCTTGTGTACTCATAAACATCGTTATTTTGTCTTCTTGTGATTGTGGTTATCAAATAGGTAAAGAAATCTAATTTTGTGTAACTTTTTATATTAAGTTACACATATTCTACTAGTTGCATATTAGTAACATACTGGCTATTTTATTATAAAGAACTTATTAATACCTTATTCTGTATGAACATTATTCTTTAAATACTCGTTCATTAACTAAGAATTTTCCCTCAATAACCTCCAAATTAATGCTTATGCTTGATCTGAATATGCTTAATATTGGCCTTATCATCAAACATATATATATAAAAAAAATGTGGGCCCCATATGAGTTATGCTGGATACCAAGTGGGCAAAGTTTGGCCCCACCCGACACCCAGTGTAACCCTACATGGGGCAGTTATGGACACGCAGACAATCCCATATAGGGATCATTTTTCTAGCCCATCTAATAACCTCATGGGCCCCACAGACAAATGCTGGCTGGGTGGTAATACCGCAAGAATACACAAAATATAAAACTACAAGGGGTTTCCCGGACTAAAGATTTTCCTAGTTGACTTGTAGTTGTGAGATAATAGCCAATAGTTTATGATATTAAATCTCTATGTGAACAGC
>NW_023339674.1:962455-962822 GCF_004916995.1 Morone saxatilis
CAAATAATTGGTCATGAAAATGACAAATATATATTCAATAAGCACATAGCTGTTGTTCTACTGGACATTAAAACACTTTGAAGCCGTTTCTCTCAGTTCCACCGCGGTTAGCCTTCGTGGGGCACAACAGATCCCAACTCTCGGATAAAAACAGCTCCGCTAACCGATTCAGGTCGACTGAAAGATTAACGTGTCAGTTTTCGCTCTGAGCTCGGCGTGTGCGGAGCTGGTTTTTGGACTCCGTACGACAGTGATACATTACAGTTACACAGCGGATTAATTAAACTGGCACCTACTGTAGAGGAAAGAAAAGAGAGAGGAAAGGTTAAAAGATAATGAAATGAAACCTCTCTGACACACACACACA
>NW_023339674.1:962897-963126 GCF_004916995.1 Morone saxatilis
CACACACACTCTCTCTCTCTCTGGGGATCATCCGTCATTGGCTGCAGATATGAAGAGGGTGTAATAGTTCTGTGACCATCATGAAAGCTGTAGAGTAATTGACCTCTGCTTGGCGATTGATCCACTGATGACAGATAGGATGGATCACATGACCCCTTGCTCTCACATTGTGGCTCCGGCGCGACCAGTTGAAGGGCGAGGTATCTCTGTTGGTTCGGTCTCTTAGCGA
>NW_023339674.1:963161-977748 GCF_004916995.1 Morone saxatilis
AGGGCGACGGTGTAAACGCTACCGTTGCCGTGCCGACCTGACCGCATCGTCTGCGCTTTCTCACCCCTGTATAAACATCCTCCCACGGTTCATTCACAACACAAACTCTCGGAGCTCGGTGCTGTCAGGATGACACACTGCAGGCGGGCGGGAACACACACACATACACACACACACACACACACACACCCACCCAGACCTTTGAGTTGGAGACACTCGTCTGAGGAAACGCCACGAGTCGAGACCTTTTGTTCAGCATAGAAACAACCAGCAAAGCAACACATCCGAGGGCCCGAAGCCACACCTGAAGAGCTCTGAGCAGCCAGATTCAGCCGGGGGACGTACTCATAAATGTTTGGATGAGCGCTGCCATGGGTACCCTCTAAAATACTGTCCACAAACACGATAGGAACGCCAGACATCCGGAAGAAGACGTGCAGCCTGTAAATAGTGGAGGGCCGACGTGATCAGGACAACGTGTACACTGTACAGTTCATCATTTAAGAACATGAATAAAAAGAACACGTTGCTTTGTCAATAAACTGCTTGATACGCTGCTGACTTGGTGTGACGCGGCATCCAACGTATTAAACTATGTTTGTGAGAAACTGTCACCAAAATGCTCCTCAATACAATACTAGAACTCTTTTCATTGTAATGACCCCTGACCTTTCCTTGAACACAAACAGCAGCTCTCAGAGTCCCTATAGGGCAAATCTTTACGTATTTTTGTGAGACAAGACTAAAAAAGACAAAGTTATGATCAGAATAGTTGTCGGTTTCTCTTCCTGTAAACCAATCAATATTGTTTGAGTAGCAGTAAAGACAATGTAATGGACGTTACAGTCTCTAGAGGCCACAGCTAGCTTTACAAATACAAAATGCCACTTCATTATTCAGATTTGAAATGATTTGAATAGATGTTTGGAATATGAGTCCTTTCTTTTGGGATTATTGTGGCCTAAAATGTCTCATTTCACAGCAGCTTTTCTAAAGATTGCGACCCCTGTTGCGATGTTTTGGGGAGTTTCTTTGAAACTTGTAAACACAGTTGTACAGTTTATTAAAAACCGAAGGCAACTTGCTCCAGTGAGGATAAAATTGCACTGTTAAATGGGTATTAAACTGGGTAAATGTCGGACGTCGCACCTGTCGACACTGACGTGAGTTTGTTGGCATGTCTGTTTTTCGCAGTAAAAGTACAAAGATTGGTCAAAATCGCATTTGAGTACTGGTTGAATTTGCGTTAATTGTACTTCCTGGAGGGACTGAAGTATTCCCATAAATTCAGGACCGGGGATAATAAGCGAGAATTAAACAGAATGTTATCAGCGCCTAGAAACCAGGAACATGAATACTGTATATTTTTATTCACTACAGGCTCGGATCCAGAGCGGTTTATCTCAGCTGGGTACCTGACATGAGTAATAACAAGCCAGATTTTAATAAACCTCGCTCCTGGAGGCGAGAGACTTAAAATCTTATTTGAGTCCTGGGCTGTAAAAGTTGAAGAACTCTGGCCTCAAATCCCTCAGCCCTCACTTCTAGTTTTTATTTCCACCACTTGTACCCATCTACATCTCAAAATTAACAAAAGTTGATTCACTCTTTGAAGGTTTCAGCATAAATAAGCCAAAATCCACTTGACAGGTTCTCCTTAGAGGAACCAATTACTCTGAATTCATTATGGAGGCAGAACATTATCCAGAATATTTTATCACAACTGGAGTAACTGTTGCTCGGAGGGACAAGAGTCACTCAATGCGAGCGAGCAGGGTAACAACAATGTGGTTTCTTTTTTAGAAAGTTATTTAAATTTTAAATGAAGTCAGTCATTTGAACTTTTAAATTAACGCTGCGTGTTGAGATGTTTATCAGCGATATTCAGATTCGGTGCCTGTTTGTGATCAGACTGCTCATCCTCCACCGTACACTCCATAAAAAAGGTCAGCAGTTCACACGGTGACAAATTGATTATCTGATAGGGGACTTGATCAATTGACTGATCAACTGGCCAGTTCAAAAGCTGATTAAATTGATTTGTGGCGAATGAAATCCCCATGAGGGACCTCCGTGAGATAAAGGTGGCCATGGCTCAGTGCTGAAGGTGAACGATCACTCACTGCGAACGGCTAAAGTCAACAATGATGAAGCGGATTGGAAGTTAGACAGTAAATACTGTGCTGCCATGGTAACCACCTTTCACCTGCAGTCAGCAAATATAAGACCAGTTTAACATTGAGACATACAGGATTAAAAAAAAAGGTCCAGTGTTCAATATCTTTCACCACAAAATAATGAAAACTGGAAGCTAGTTGTTCAAATTGTGCTAAAGCTCGTGATATCAGTTTAAACTTTAAAGTTCTATAACGTGCATTGTCAACCATCTAAATAACACTAACACCTTCAACCCGCACTCCATCCACAGTGAACAACCATAAATACACAACATCTAGTTACACTTTCAAAATAAAGCTCGCTGAGGACGCACTTTGGTTGGATTTAGGCCATAAAACTACTTAATTAGGGTTAGGAAGAGATCATATCTGACAAAATCAACATTGAGTTATCAGGATTTTTAAGCCTTCACATAACGATAGTTAACTTTCGTACGTTAGTTTACTTTTGGTTTCACACTGGAGGGAACAGTGGCCTCTTGTGTGTTTGTACGACAGCTGGCGCCTTCAGACTCGCGGGTACTTTTCACGTCTTGGTGAGGAAGAGCGTGACAAGGTATCCTACAGTGGCTCGGCGAGTCTGTAATTCTTGTTATTTTGTGTGTTTTTTTGTTGCTGTTTTTATATTAAAACACTCAATAAAACCGAAATAAGAAAAAGAACATTTATCCTGCAACAGGCCGCACTTCAGTTCACAGTATTTCACGCATTAGAAATTCAGTAAATTCATTAGTGCTCTGCACAGCTGAATAAAACTCCCAATCAGGAATATCCAATTGTTGATTGAGTATCACACACACACACACACACACACACACACACACACAATCTCATTTAGCATTTCTATAGACTTGGAAACACACACAATAAGGAGGTAGTAAGGTGTGACTAGCATGGTAAGAGCAAGTATTGATTAGTGGACTGTAGTCATGATTGTTGGTAATCTGACTGCCCAGCTGCTCTGACACACACACACACACACACACACTAACTTGAAACATAAAAACTCAAATAAGCACAATATAGTCCAAAATGTAAATCTGTAACTCTGCATCCTATAAAACACAAACACACTCGTGCTCTGAATGTTAATGCTGGAACTCTGCAGTAATTGCAGGGTCACAGTAGTGAAATGTAATCACACACACACACACACACACACACACACACACACACGATCAACTTGGGTGATTTATGATTCTGAACACAGCACACACACACACACAGAGATTTTAACACTTGTTCTCCGGTGTCCACTCCACCACCCACACAGTCTCACTTAATAATGATTAATTTCATAAAAAGCCCAGGTGTGCTGAATAATGGATGCTTGTCTCCGTTCCTGCAGTTTAAATATATACATATAACCCCATGAATAATTAACACCTTCATTTCACAGCTGTCTCTTAAAACACAGGACGAGGAAGGAGAAAGGACTTAAGTTCACCGTTGTTCTTCCTCTCCCGCCTCTGCAGGGCCAGCGGGGCGTATAACAGCAGCTCAGCTAAATTTTAGTTAAATCTTTCACGGCTGACGTTCTTGTTCATGTTCTTATCGCACACACAAACATCTACAAACTGACTACTTCTGTTCTTTTTATTGAGTTTCTAAAGGGAATTGCACTTTATATTAAAATGTACATATTCACTGTTAACTAGTTGCTTATTAGCATGCATATTAGGAGCATATTGCTCAGTATGGGCCTTATTAAAAGGTGGAAGAATCACATTAATGCTCATTTTCTCTTAACACTTAATAAATATGGTGATGCAAGACCCTATTTTGTAATGGGGAACATATTAGAGTTAGAAATGAGTCAATTCAGAGTTGTTTGGACACTATTAACACTTAAGGCTGCTTCCTAATAGCAGATATAAATAAATAGTCGATGAGAAGTGTTAGAGCCATGGACAACATGAGGCTTATGTTTGCATTTTGTGCCTAATTAATATCTATTTTGCTTTAATTTATAAGGATTAATCATAACTGATGTTTTGTTTTATCTTAATGTAATTAATGTCTATTCAGTAGATAAGGTTTGTTATGCTCTTATTTTGTCATGCTACTACAAACCGATACTGCCGTAAAGCACAGCTTAGCCACCCTGTCCGGCATCGGCGAGTTGGGGTAATTTTAAGGTTAACCGGGAGCAAGGACGGGGAGCAACCATTTTCGGACCATAAGCTTAAACCGTCATTTAGGCATAAGAAAAATTTTTTCTGTTAATTAGTTTGAAGTGACAGACCCGATACCCAGGATTTTGCTTGGAACTTTTATTTTTGTTCAAAGTGGATTATATTTTGAGAATAAATCGCCCTCGTTTCCTTCTTGGATTTTCTTTGGAGTTTATTGCCTTATGACAAGCACGAGTACAGAAACTTTATGTCCTGCAAGAGTGGCAAATAGGTTGCCACTACAAAAGTCAGAAAATTGCTCCGCAAGAAAAAGGATTATCAAGCTAACCGTGACGCACGAGGAGGATTCGGTGCGCGCGGCCGGGATACATTACCTTATTCAACACCGAGTAACGGACTCGACTCCCCACGGACTTTTGTACGGACAATCATATGGAACGTAAGCATCTCTTGTATTTAACGGAGCGCATGTGCTTACTAGAAGAGGAAAAATACTCTGTGAACATGTCAGCTAAATGATTGAAGCGCTATTGGAGCAGCTTAAATCATAAGGATTAATTGCATTGAAGAGTTTGTGGCAAAGCAATTAATATGGAGCCGATTGAAACTAAGAGGGTATCAAAACCAACTGCCAAAGCATTTGAAGAGAAGCTCAAACAGCTTAAAGACACAAGGAAAGCTAAGTTGACCAGTCTAACTAAAAAGATGAAGGAAATTGATGCTCTAATGGAGGATGATGGCAATTTTAAAGAAGTGAATGTGACAATAGCAGCTGATTTCACAGATATGTACATTAGGTTCTGTGACGCAAATGATGCAGTTAAAAACTATTTGAATAAGGAAGAGGTTATTCATGATCAGACACAGTGGTATGAGCCAAAAGCCATTGACTTGAAGAATTTTGTGGAGAAAGTCGAAAGTTGGCTAAAAAGAGTGAAACATCAAGACGATGAGGCTACGAGAGTTGATGCTGAAATCGAGCCTGAAGACAGTGCATCAGTAACATCAGGCAGGAAAAAGCAAGCAAGTCGATCTGTTTCAGTTGTTTCTTCTGCAGCATCTTCTACCAGGCTTATAGTAGAAGCTGAACGGGCAGCTCTGTTAGCACATGCAGAGTCACTAAAGCAGTTGCAGCAATTTGAGAGAGAAGAGGCTCAGCTTAAAGCAAGAAAACAGGAATTCGAGTTGAGAACAGCCATCGCTGCTGCAAATGCAAAACTGGAGGTGCTAACTGTAAACAGGCCACCTCATAACACTTCTGATGAACCTAAAGACGGTATGGCTGCCTACTTTAATGCTGCAGGGCAAGGTAGTGAGGGCGGCTTCAGAGCCGTGCAGTCAGACTGTGGAGATTCTCATGTAATGAGTGCATCAGATGTGGCACAGAGAACAAGGCTTCCAATCAACTCACAAAGAAGTAGCAGACTCCATCAGCTAAATGCTAATGTCAGCGTCCAGCCCGGCACAGGAGAGAACAGGTCAACCAATATTCAAGATTTGCTGAGCGTCATGCAGCAACAAAATAAAATTACAGAGCTTTTGGTGAAGCAACAAAAGGTATCCACTCTCCCACGGATGGATATTCCAGTTTTTAATGGAGATCCCTTGGAGTTTGTTTTTTTCATGAAAGCCTTTGAGCATGGCATCGAGGATAGAACAGACAGCAACAGGGATAGGCTGCATTTCCTTCAGCAGTTCACCCGTGGCAGACCAAAGATCCTAGTGCGCAGTTGTTCACATATGCATCCTGACAGAGGCTATGTAGAAGCCAAGAAGCTTTTGAACAAACACTTTGGTAATGAGTATACTATCGCCTCTGCCTACATCGAAAAAGCACTGAAATGGCCTGTAATTAGGTCAGATGATGGAGAAGCACTCACAGAGTTTGCCGTGTTCCTCACCAGTTGCTGCAATACAGGGATAGCCCTACTAATATGAGGATTGTCATTTCTAAGCTTCCCTTCAAGTTAAGAGAAAGGTGGAGGGGAGTTGCTTGTGACATGCAGGAAAGGACAAGATTGAGAGCTAGGTTCACTGATTTAGTCAGCTTTGTGGACAAGCAGGCAAGAATCGCTTCTCACCCTTTATTTGGCAATTTACAAGAGCTCATGTCATCAAGCCACGGAAACAAGCTAAAAGCAGGAGAAAAAGGTCTTCCAAGATTCAAGGAAAGGAAAGACACTTTTGCAACAGATGTAACCCCTGTTCCAATGCACACAGATCAAGGCAGTAAGGATAAGGAAAATACTGCTTACAAAACTGGAAAACAATGTCTTTTTTGTCACAAAGTTGGACATAACCTGGATTTTTGTAAGCTCATCAAACAGAAGCCTCACAAGGAAAAGCTGGATTTCCTTAAATCCAAAGGTGTGTGCTTCGGATGCCTTTCACAGGGTCACTTAAGCAAAGGTTGTCAACAAAGACTCACCTGTCAAACATGTTCTCAGAAACACCCCACCATCCTGCACCTCAACAAAGGTGAGTCAGCTCCTTCTGCTGGCGAAAGCAGGAATGCTGAGTCATCAGTCTCCAATTCCTCCCCCACAACAGATAGTAAAACATGTGGTTGCACTGGGGCCGGGGAATCGGCCTGTTCACTCTCAATCGTTCCAGTGAAGGTCAGATGTTTGAGGAGCAACAAAACAGTTGAGTCATATGCATTCTTAGACCCAGGCAGTACTGGAACTTTCTGCTCAGAGGAGTTGATGAGGGACCTAAAGGTAACAGGAAAAAAGGCCAACATTTTGCTCCGCACCATGGGAAAAGAGGAGACAATCATTACACATGTTGTCATGGGGCTTGAGGTCAGCGGCTTGGATGAGAACAACTTTTTGAAGCTTCCACAAGTCTTCTCACAAGCTGAGATTCCTGTAAAAAAAGAGAACATTCCACAACAGAGCGATGTGGACAAGTGGCCTCATTTGAAAGAGGTTCAGCTCAATCAGGTTGACAGAGCAATTGGTTTGTTAATAGGAACAAATGTACCAAAAGCACTTGAGCCTTGGAAGGTTATCCACAGTGAGGACGGCGGCCCTTATGCTGTAAAAACAGTTTTAGGCTGGACAATCAATGGGCCTCTGTTGAGAGGAGAAAATACCAGCAAAGACGACGCTGAGTGGCCACAGGTAACGGTAAATAGGATCTCAGTGGCAAAGCTGGAAGAGCTCACTCAGCAGCAAATAAAGTTTGACTTCCCTGAGCATCAGCTAACTGAGAAGTTGGAAATGTCTAGTGAGGACAGACAGTTCATGGACTCTGTATCACAATCAGTGAAGCTGAACGAAGGCCATTACAGCATCAGTCTTCCCTTAAAGAAAAGGGACGTGACATTCCCAAACAACCGCGCTGTTGCAGTGCAGAGGGTGGAAAGCCTAAAACGGAAATTATCGAGAAATCAGGAGTTTCATCAGGATTACACAAAGTTCACGAGAGAAACATTTGAGAAAGGCTACGCTGAGGAAGTTCCCATGGGAGAAATCTGCAAAGAAGGTAACAGGATATGGTACATACCGCATCATGGGGTCTACCATCCAACAAAGCACAAGTTAAGGGTGGTGTTCGACTGTGCTGCCGTGTATCAAGGTACATCCTTAAACTCTCAGCTGTTGCAAGGGCCAGACCTTACTAGTTCCCTCATTGGTGTACTGACAAGATTCAGGCAAGAGTCAGTCTCCTTCATGTCTGATATTGAAGGCATGTTTTGTTAGGTCAGGGTTCCGGCTGAAGACACTGATATGCTGAGGTTTTTGTGGTGGCCTCAAGGAGACCTCAGTCAGGAGCTGAAAGAATACCGGATGGTCGTTCACTTATTCGGTGCAACCTCATCACCCAGCTGTGCGAGTTTTGCACTACGAAAGTGTGCTGAGGACAACCAGGCAGCATTCAGCTCAGAGGCAACAAACACTGTCTTAAGGAACATTTTTACGTGGACGACTGCCTTAAGTCGGTTCACAGCGAGAAACAGGCAGTTGCTCTCATTCAGGAGCTCCAACGTCTATGTGCTGTTGGAGGTTTTCGTCTCACAAAGTGGATTTCCAACAGCAGAGCAGTGCTTGCTTCTGTACATGAGGACGACAGGGCCAAAGAGGTCAAAGAGCTTGACTTGGAAAAGGATCGCCTCCCTATCGAAAGAGCTCTGGGGGTTCAGTGGTGCGTGGAGTCTGACATGTTAAAGTTCAGAGTCTCAATTCAGAACAAACCACTGACAAGGAGAGGAGTGCTTTCAATGGTGAGCACTATTTATGATCCACTTGGGATTTTGGCTCCACTCATCCTTCCACTGAAGCAGATTCTGCAGGAGCTATGCAGAACTAAACATGCATGGGATGACAGCATGCCAGAGGCTCTGGCTCTACAGTGGCATCAGTGGGTAACAAGCTTACATCATCTGGCCAGTTTCGAGGTGAATAGATGTGTTAAGCCGAGTAACTTTGGTGAGACTGCTTCAGCTCTACTCCATCACTTTGCTGATGCAAGCGAGAAAGGGTATGGTACAGTCACATACATGGTCTCCAAAAATCATCAGAACCAGACACACAGTGCCTTCATCATTGGCAAAGCCAGGGTTACGCCGTTGAAACCGGTTACTATACCTCGACTTGAGCTTACTGCTGCGTCTATGGCGGCTAAGATGGATACAATGATGAGAACTGAATTGGATCAGAGTCTGGAGGAGTCTGTCTTTTGGACAGACAGTACGCTGGTCATTCAGTATCTCAAAAATGAGACAGCAAGATACCGCACGTTTGTTGCCAATCGGGTTGCGGTAATCAAAGAAAGGTTGAAGGACTCTCAGTGGAGATACGTGAATACTTCAGACAACCCTGCGGACTATGCATCCAGAGGGCTTACTGTGGATGCTTTTCTAAAGGCAAAAACTTGGATCATGGGTCCAGACTTCTTAACAAAACCGGAGTCTGAGTGGCCTGAAATGCCACATAGCATATGTCAGCCTCTCAACAATGACCCAGAGGTCAAAGAAGCTTCAGTTTATGCACTTGGTGCCGAGCAGAGCACAAACGCCACTTCCCAACTCATTCATCACTACTCAAGCTGGTGTCGCCTTAAAAGAATTGTTGCGTGGGTTCTCAGGTTGAAGTCAACACTGAAGCTTCTGGCTCAAAAGAGAAAAGATTTGACAACATCTTTCAAAGCTGGAAAACTGGATGAAGAAATCCAAAGGTTGGAGCTGGACAAACAAATGAAAAGCCTAAAAGCTTCACTTCCTTTTGTACCCCTCTCTGTAAGTGATGTTGCAAAGGCAGAGTTGGAAGTAGTACGCTTCAGTCAAGGAGAAAGATTTTGTAAGGACATCGCCATGCTTCAGGAAGGAAAAGCAGTGCCAAAAGGCAGCTCTCTTTATCGACTGTCACCAATCATACAAGATGGCATACTAAGAGTCGGTGGCAGGCTGAATAAGTCAGCCATGCCAGAGGAGTCTAAACATCCTGCAATCTTGACCAAAGACCTGCATATAACCTCTCTCATTCTCGAATCTGCTCATGAGGAACTCGGTCACAGTGGCAGAAATCATGTCTTGTCAAAGGTACGGCAAAAGTATTGGATTACAAGATCCCATGCAGCCGTCCGACATGTCATGTCACAATGTGTTACCTGCAGACGTCAGCATGGGAAAAGAGAGAGTCAAGTTATGGCGGACCTTCCCAGTGACAGACTTGTACCTGATGAGCCACCATTTACAAGTGTCGGCGTGGACTATTTCGGTCCTTTTGAGATAAAAAGAGGTAGGACCATGATCAAAAGGTATGGCGTGGTTTTTACCTGTTTGACAGTGAGGGCTGTGCACATCGAGGTAGCAAGTTCTTTGGACACTGACTCCTGCATTCACGCACTGTGCAGGTTCATTGCTAGGAGAGGTCAGGTTCGGCTGATGTGTTCCGACAACGGAACAAATTTTGTGGGCACGGAGCGTGAGCTGCGGGATGCAGTACAGGCTTTGAATAATGCAAAGATTCAAGACACATTGCAGAGTAAAAGCATCACATGGATGTTCAACCCACCGGCTGCATCTCATTTCGGAGGAGTATGGGAGCGGCAGATAAGAACAATAAGGAAAGTGCTCAACTCCATCGTGAAGCAGCAAACAATTGATGAGGAGGGGCTGCACACTCTGCTTTGTGAGGTTGAGGCGATTATAAATAGCCGCCCTATCACCAGAGTCTCAAACGATTCAAATGACCTGGAGGCTTTTACCCCAAATCATCTGCTGTTGATGAAGGCCAAAACCCCACTACCTCCTGGCATATTTGACAGAAATGACGTATACTCCAGACGCAGATGGCGCCAGATCCAATACTTAGCGGATTTGTTTTGGAGACGCTGGACCAAGGAGTATCTACCGGACTTACAAGAGAGACAAAAGTGGTCCCATCCAAAAAGAAATATCAGTGAAAATGACATTGTACTTATTGTGGATGAATCCGCCCCACGAAATTCATGGGTAATGGGTCGAGTGATCCAGACAATCAAAGACAGCAGGGGACATGTTCGTCAGGCGAAGGTGAAAAGCGGCACAACTGTTCTTCTACGGCCTGTGACCAAGCTCTGCTTGCTACTTGAAAGTGATATGTAGCGCCCCTTCTACATTGTCACTTAAGAGACAGTGGTAAAGGTTGATCTCCAACGGTGAGTTATGTGCTTGAACCTCTGACTCCACCCCCCCACCCACAGCTGCTTAAAAGAGTTCCTGGTGGAAGACCAGCTTATATGGACATTACTTCTGTTTTTTGTGTGTTTTTGAAGAATTCTGTTATATGGCTCTTAGAATATGTAAAAGGTAATTGTTTTGTGGCTCACAAGAACAATTAGGGGCCAGAATGTTAGAGCCATGGAGAACATGACGCTTGGGTGTTTGCCATGTTTGTGGCGCGCCTAATTAGTTAATATCTATTTTGCTTAATTTATAAGGATTAATCATAACTGATGTTTTGTTTATTCTGTAATGTAATTAATGTCGTATTCAGTAGATAAGGTTGTTAGTGCCTATTATTTTTGTCATGCTACTACAACGATACTGCCATTAAAGCACAGCTTATGTTGTGAACTGTTAGTAAAAAACTAGCCACCTAGTCGGCATCGCAGTTGGGTAATTAATTTACCGGAGGCAGGAGCGGAGCAGCAATTTTCTGACCATAGCGTTTAACCGTCACTTTAGGCATAGAAGAAATCATTTTTCTGTTAATTAGTTTTGACAGGACAGACCCGATAACCCAGGATTTTGCATTGGAATTTTAGTTTTTGTTCAAAGGATTATATTTTGGAGAAGGTAGAATCGCCCTCGTTTCCGTTCTTGGATTTTCTTCTGGAGTTTATTGCCTTATGACAGCAGCGGAGTACAGAAACTTTATAGTGCCTGCAAGAGTGGCAAATAGGTTTGCCACTACACAAATAAAACTGAATTGAATTGAACTGAACTATCATTACACATGTTGTATGGTTGGTGTGTATCGGTTCGTAACGTGATGGGCTGTATGCGTAACGGGCCCAGAGCTCACAATGTGTTGCACATTGAAACAGCGTTCAATACTAAACTAATATTCAGGCCTCATTGTCTATGAATGTGGGGTGATCTTATTGTATCTGAAACAATATTATGAAAGCTTCTCTTTTCAGTTCCGGAATCCCTGCAGCCGCATCAGCTGATACACCAGATAAATCTGCAATCCTGGAGAAGTGCCGACCGCCAGAGCGCATTGCCGTTACGCACAGCCATTCACTGTTTTTACCGCATTAAATTTCACACTGAAAATGATACCAAGCTGTATGTGTTTTCCGTCAATAGTTCTGCTCTTTTTTTTATGAAGGAGACGCCGTGGTTACCAGCTCATTCATAGCTTCTTTTCTCACTTCTCTGCCACGAAATCGAACAGCACACACAGCTACTCGCTGTTGCAAAGTGTTTTTAAATATAGTTTGTTTTAACGTCCTTTTTTATTTGGGCTCCAGCTTGCGTTACACGATATTGTGGGAAATAGACTAAAAGTGTTAAATTTACACTTACGACCTGAAGGCCGTTATTGTTAAGCGCTTCAGGTCGCCCAAGACGTTGGCCTGCACAGACCAGGTTCATTTATGCATAATGTTTCGGAATTGTTCCGGAATTGTCCGCTCTAAGCTTCACACTGCCTGGTGGAGATCTGCACTAAGAGTGTAGGAATATAGAAATATCGTTATATGCACTCTACTGGAGCCCTAATCTAGTTTTAAATAAACCTAGCTATTCTTACCTCTTGTGTCTGGGGCCCTTATTTGTGTAAAGGGCAAGATTGTAGTAGAGGGCTGTTTGCTGGGGCACTCCTGTGAGTTTGAAGGCATGCTTGGCTGTCAGGATTTTGCCTTGAGGCCTGTGTAGTCGCCTGACCACGATTAAAAAGTGGGGAGCGAAACTTGCTTGGTCAGGGTAACGGAATTTTGGGCACGGGGTGCTCTCGGGAGGATTTTTGCCCGTACAAGCACTTGCAATGGGAGTTAATAATTTCCTCATTGCTGTAGTATTGCTGACAGATTGCGCGGGAGGCTGACTGACTCATTTGTCACCTCCCACAGCAGCAAAAATTACAAGATGGCAGCAGTGCCTTGATGGCGTCAAAGTTCAAGTTTCATTGTAAATATATTCAAGGTTCTCAATTATTCAAAAGGTTCACTCAAGGTTCATTCAATATATTCAAAGATTCATTCAATATATTCAAGGTTCATTCCATATATTCAAAGATTCATTCAATATATTCAAGGTTCATTCCATATATTCAAGAATTCATTCAATATATTCAAGGTTCATTCAATATATTCAAGAATTCATTCAATATATTCAAAGATTCATTCAATATATTCAAGAATTCATTCAATATATTCAAAAATTCATTCAATATATTCAAAGATTCATTCAATATATTCAAGGTTCATTCAATATATTCAAGAATTCATTCAATATATTCAAGGTTCATTCAATATATTCAAGGTTCATTCAATATATTCAAGGTTCATTCAATATATTCAAAGATTCATTCAATATATTCAAGGTTATTTCAATATATTCAAGGTTCATTCAATACATTTAAGAATTCATTCAGTATATTCAAGGTTCATTCCATATATTCAAAAATTAATTCAATATATTCAAGGTTCATTCAATATATTCAAAGATTAATCTGGCTTTGTTTGCACTCAGTGTCCATATATAATTTGAGAGATACAATACAGTAGGTCTCAAAGTAAAATTCAATGTCAAAGTCAGAGTCAACATATACATCTAAAAGCATACAAACAGTATGTAATTTGCCAAATGTGTGTCTCACTGCGTCAGCTTTATGTTGCAGTGCTATAGATGAAGCAGCTTTATTCATACTCAGCCAGCTTAGTTGACACATTAGCATACATGCCTTATGTTCAGTCTTTTTTTCTGTCCTCTTTTCATCTGTGCAGAGCCTTAGGCTGAGAGTGCCACTGTGCCGCCATAAGCTTTGTCACCCTCACATGGGGCCCCTGGCTAGCCACGCCAGCTCTCTCTTCAGCCCTCTCATTTACACCCAGCATAATTAAGAGCTTCGACCCTAAAAAGCTAGTGACTCTTGTAGAAACAACTCCCAGAGGATTTCACACTAAAGCTGCCAAACTAGCTGAGGGAGTGAAGTCAGAAACAACGGTGCAAACTTTCAGTGAGTGAGATTTTCTGTTCAATGGAGTTACAGTATGCAAAAGATCCAATAAGCATGACAAGTCAGAAGACAATGAGGCAATATATACTATTCCCATTACACGTGCTTTTCAGCAGACCCATATTGAAGGTAGAACTTGCTGAGTGATATGATTGTCTACTTCCTGCACTGAAATGTTGACACTAGATGTAAATCATGAGGTGAGGAATCAGTGTAATTCATAGGACACAAGTGTATTTAACAGCAAGGGGTGTGGATTTGTCACTCTTTTACAATAGTAAAAGCTAGTACAATTAGCATATGGAACAGTGCACCAGCAGGTGACTCCCTGTGTCACAAGAGAAAAGGTCCGTGTTGCAACAATCTGAATATTTTCGTTCCAGTTTTTTTGTATTGTATCCAACTAATGAAAAATGGGTCGACTAAGACTCTTTTCACTGTTAAGTCAACTATTAGGGGGTAGCCCTAAATAAAAGTAACCACTAACTCACTAACATACATATTTCATGTGAGTGTTGCATTAAGACAGAATTCCAAAACAGACTCTAACCTTTAAGGTTAAGGAAAGTCAATCTTTATGGTAAAAAAGGAACCAATTGAT
>NW_023339674.1:977848-984843 GCF_004916995.1 Morone saxatilis
TTTTCGTGTAAATGAGAGGCCAAACCACAGGGAAATATCTGCGTTTTCCCTTTGTGTAAACGGGGCTTAAATCTTATCAGATACGGGTCAGCGGCCTGATGTGTATCAGTTTAAGGGGTCTTTGATACCAAAACAGAGCATAAAACCACCAATTAACAGTTAAATAAAGAAAATGAGAAATACATTTTTTGAAATACATGCATATTTCACTCACTTAAAAAAGAAGAGAAAATCTGCTGTTTTCCTGAATTAACCACATTTTATGTTAATTATAAAAATCTGGTGTTATAAAAAACTATTCTGGTCCGTTTTTCTGAATTCAAAACTTTTTACATAATTTGAATAACATTTTCATGCAAAAAGTTGCTTTTTTTAAATTAACGAGTTATGGCATAATTATGAGATAAGGTGCTTTAAAAAAAATCTGTTACAACTTTTTATGTCATAATTTTAACATATCTTTGCATGCAAAAATAACTAAAAAATGGCTGTTTTTTAAAATTTATTTGATACCTCTAGAACTCTCTCCATGCAGATGGGCGACTCTCAGCCCCCCCGAGCTAAGGAAGACAGACGCTGCTGTATATCTTCATCTTATTCAGGAAAAACTGTTGATTTTTCAAATTACAAGAAAATACAAATCAACTTGTTTCAAAAAGTTCTAGGAATTAATGTTAGTTCCTTGAAACTAGAGATAAAAATGAAGATTGCTGCACTAAAATAAAGAATGATGATGAAATATGTTGATTTCTACTGGAAACAGGTTGAACAAATATTAAGATTCAGGCAGATTTTTGGTTTATTTTAAGGAAATAAGGCTTAGTGAGTAAACTGACTCCTACAGTTGAAACAAGGCTTTTATAAAATGCATTGACTGCACTCTTCCTGCAGGTCATTACCTATCTTTCAGAGAGAGAAAGAAACTTTTTACAAGCTCACACTTATAAATAAATAAAGCGTTATCCTGCAGAAAGATCTGGTTTCAGGTTTCAGATGTGGGTTAATGTGCAGCAACTGAGAGCAGCGACAGAGGAGAGGAGGTAGCAGGGGTTACTGCAGGTTGCTGCTCGTCCCTGCTGACACACCTAATGAGCCGGCTGCTCAGCTCTCGCAGGAGATAATTAAAACCGGAGCGATGCGGTGGCTGGAGCCAGAGCCGGGGTGTACGGCTGGATGGAGACGTGAAGGATCCCTCGCTCTTTGATAAGGAACCATTCGCAGACAGGCGACCCCGACTGAAGCCTGTGGGGCTCTCTGCAGGAGGCAGCTGTCACTACTGCCCCACCGGCTCACAACAAACCTCTTCTCCTAAAATAAAAAAGACCTGATTAGGATGCTCTGTGAAAACTCCTAGACGTACTGACCCGCCGTTCACCCCGTCCCCCTTACCAGGCACGTCTGACAGATTCATAGAAAAATGGGGGAGAAAAACGCGCCGTGACGCACCACTCACTACTAAACATTTGTGATGTTTCGGTGCCCCGTTGGGATGTGACAGTGCTTGTAAACACATCCTGGCAGCGGCGGTGGCTGCAGTGATGCTCTCTTTGTGTGTGTGTGTGTGTGTGTGTGTGTGTGTGTGTGTGTGGCAGAGCTCCACGGATAATGAGGGTGACTGTGGGGTTGTTGTAACATCTTGTGAGAGGAACCGGGGTTGTAGTGGCACTTGTAAGGACGCCTCCTGTGGGGCGCGAAAGGTGTGCGGCTCTAATCAGACTCTTCAGGATCCTGCTGCTCTCTCTCCCTCAGGCTGAAGCTCCCCAGTGGGGCTGTGTTTAAAGCTGAGCTGGAAACAGAATAAAATATTTACAGGTTTCCACAGTGGCAGCCACAGAAAAGAAGATGATTGACATCTGAAGTTGTCTTGTGTGTGTTTGTGTCAGCGCTGACCTGATTGTGAACTGTGTCTCGTTTGCAGTGTCACTGTTCTGTTTAGCTTGTGCCAGGATGATTCCATATGTGGAAAGTTAAGGAGTAAGTGATTATATGTGACTTAAAGCTGTTTGTTTCTGAATGTATTTATATATATATGAGAAGTAATTACTTGATTACGTAACTTTCCAATGCAGAAAATATGACACTGTACCATGAGTAAGTCCCAGGGATGAGGGTTGAGTAGATGAGAGGACCAAACCCTTGTTTAAGGTTAGTCAGGGTTCCTACTGCTCACACACAAATAATAAACCAGGAGGTGTTGTATTGACACATTTAACCCCAGTTTTATTCCTCCTTCATTAGATTCCTAGTCAGCGTTTACGGGAGAGTCCACTTTAGATCGCTGTTTCTGCTGCTGGCTCTGGCGAATTTAGTAGTTTTCGAGTTTCAAATGAAACCCAGGTTTACGTAGGTGATCTGAGTGAGGGGCACTAACATTTTCCAGGACAACACAGATTATTTCCAGGATATTTGGTCATTTGAATACATTTCCTGGTTTTCCATTTTGTATTCTGACAAACAGTGTTGAGTTTATCCAACAATGAACGCGATGCGAAGCAGGGGCAACCAGCTAGCGTACTGTAGCTAAGCTGGGGGTGTCCTGGCTGCGCGGTGTGGGTCTGGCGTTGGTTGCTTCGTGGTGTTGGCTGATGAAGTGATCTGTAAAGCTAGTTATTAGCATGTAGGCAATGATCCAAATAAAACATAGAAACATGTAAATGTTTTAATGTTTGACAGCTTTACTGTTTACTGCTGCACGTGTGATCACTTTAAACACACGTCTTTATCTTCCTGCTAACACGTTAAAGCTGTCTGACAGGATCCAGGATTACCTGCAATGTGTCAAAGAGTCGAGCCAAGGTACTTTTCTATTGGCGTGTTTGCTCTGCAGTTTTAATTAATTACATCTCACAATAAAAGGAGTGCACATAATTGCAGTTTGCAATCAGTTTGCAGTTTAAAAGCGATTGTAATGCCGTGTGTATTCACAAAGTCCTCTTTTAAACTGATGTGCTACAGTGTGACACTGACCTACTTTGATTTATTGGTTTCAGGGATGTAAACATCAACACAATGTGCAACAGTAAACCGCAGAGCAGCAGAAGCTGAATAGTAACGATGATCTTTGTTGTTGCTGCTGCAGTTCTGCTTTAACCTGACTGAGCCAGATCGTCTGTTACACAGAACCATCTGGGAAGTGGTCGCCTGGGCTCAGGTTACCGTCTAAGGAACTTAAGCCAACAAACCATATAACATAGTAGGACAGCAGACTAATTAATGTTCACAATCTGCAGCTACAGTGTGAAACCTATGATTATCTGGCGATTAAATCAACATCACTCAAACTGTTGATTTTTAAGTATTGATATAATTGATTATAATATGCTTAAAGGTTTAACTGGGAGAGTCTGACTTTTGAAATGAATGTCATGCAATCACTCTGTTGTCTTGTTGAACTATAAAAGCACATTTGCAGTTGTAGTTGGATGATCTGATCTTTTTCTGAGGACACAGCAGCTCACAGGAGGTGCATCAATAACAGCTTATTTATCATAACTTGCTGACTAAAAGTAAAAAGCTGAATGTTTTGAACATTTATTTTTTCTAATAAAACATTTTAATTAAATCAAAGTTAACTTTTTTCCTCAAGTGTCTGTCCCTTAACAACCATAGTCCTAAACAGAAGTTATTTTTTCATCCTACATATAGTTTAATAACTTTATTTCCTTTCATTGACTCACTCTAGTTGAACCTTGGAAGTTCTGGTAGTTTTTTCCTGCACTTTTATTTGAATAAAACATTGAATTCACCCGAGGAGGTGTTTGGCCACAATCAGTGTCATTGGCTGGTAAACGGTGATGGAAATTTACAAACTTTATTTAGTCAAATAATCATAAATTTACTAAATGTGACCCTCACTGACTGCCTGCACACAGCGTCCCAAGAGGAGTGGTAGAGACCCCGGCACTGCTGGCAGAAAACTGTGATTTGAGCATTATTCATGGGATTGAATGACAATATGTCTTAATACATTTATCTGCTTCTCACTGATTGTCTGAATTTTAAAATAAAGTCACTAAGAGGGTCTGAAAAGTTGTAAAAGTTAACACTGTTTTGATTTTCTGTGTCAACATAAAGCTTGTGCTGTTGCCACCTCACATTTGTAGACTTTAAATAACAAACAATCAAAATGAGATATATGTGAAACATAAATGGAATAATTTCATTTGTTATGATTAATTTCTCCTCTGTCCCAGACACTTTATCTTTGTTCTCAGGTACTTTTGTCACAGTGACAACGGGGAACCCTTGATTTCAAACGCTGTCCAAAAATGCAACAACCTTTCAAACCCTACATGCTAAATGCTGCATGTGTGATCAGTTTATCTTCCTGCTAACACGTTAAAGCTGTCTGACAGGATCCAGGATTACCTGGACTGTGTCCAAGAGTCGAGCCAAGGTACTTTTCTATTGCCGTGTTTGCTCTGCAGTTTTAATTAATTACATCTCACAATAAAAGGAGTGCTACCTTTCCTTTTCTGCGCTGTTGTTGTGATTGTGTTTAAATGTCCTTGTTGCATATTTCAAGCCTTCAGTCTTTACAACCTGGCTCCGTCCCAAGACTCACTCAGCACATAATTGCTGTTTGCAATTTAAAATCTATAGTAATATGATCTGTGTGTGTGTGCCAGAGTCATATTTTAAGATATGTTAAATTGGGAGAATAATTTTTGTGACACTGTGACATACATTATTGTTTTATTGGTTTCAGGGATGCAAACTGCCTCGTATAATATGATGAATAAATTCTACACAATGTGCGAAACTGAATGTGCCGAGCAGCAGAAGCTGTATAGTAACGATGTAGCTGTCACTGTTTCACTGTTTACCTGCTGCTGCACCGTTGCTTCTTGCATTAACTGTGACTAGTGTCGTCTATATGTGGGTTTTTATAGTTGCTTTCTAGATATATAAGTTTAGTTTTGAAAAGATAAAAGCAAAATTATGCTACTTGTTGAATGGATTCGGTGCATTTTACTGTTACTTTCCGAAAACTGTTGTTAATAGTGTCGCCAGAGGCTGTTAAGTGAACTGCAAAGTGCTTGCCGTAGTTTATTAGCAACATTTCAGATTTACCTCCAAATCAAGTGATTTAGAGCCTGTTCACACTTACCTAAAACCTCCATTGGAGCACGGGCCAAACCTCTATCCGACCAGAAGAGATCGTCTTGGTCTGGACGGTTCGGTTGCGTCCTGTTTACACTAAGTGTTGCTAAGAGTATGACTAAAAATCAGCATGTAGATGTTATCAGACTCTTATCAGACGTGAAGTTTAGTGGAGATCGAAGTAGACTTAAATTATGACAACTTCCTGTTTCATGGCAAAATGTCTAAATTCAATGCATGTTTGTCTGGCCATGACACACACACGTGCTGATTGTTATAAAAAATCTTTCTTTGTTTAGGGGGCGCTGTCGAGCCATTTCGCCATATAGACCCATATAACAAGTACATTTTTGTTGTATTTCGGGAGTTTTTTTTAGCACAAACCTTGCTTCAGACGCTCAGTTAACTTTTACACACCGTCTGATGCCTCTGAATAATTCCTCCACCTCTATTTCTGGACACTTTACAGCACATACAGTATTTCACTGTGGTAAATTAAGGGTTAAAGCCTGGCACTAAAGCACAAACCACACACTTTATGACTGCTGCTGGATGTACTGTATTGCTTTTCTGTCACCTCAGACTAATTATTCAACTGCAGCACAATCACACATTCAGAGCAGCCGAGAGCAGGGGCCTGTTTTTTAACTGGAAACACATGAGGGCTTTAATGCAGCTGAGGCATGGAGCAGCGGTGGCGAGCGGTAGCAGAGCTCTTAAGACAAAGACATGGTAAACCTGACCGTGCGAGACGACCCTGGCTCAGCACACGTATGTGAGCCACAAATGAGACATGCAGTTACGGTTTCATGAATGGGCGAGAGACTCTTGTAAAGCCTGCGCAGGAGAGGCGACCATGCATCTGATGGCCTTTTTTTTCAAATTTTTTTTTAACCAATTCCCTGGCGCATTGATTTCTTCTGCCCGGCTTCTGAGGCTGCGTTTAACGTGTTTTTAACAAATGAGCGATCTTTGCCTTTTTTTAGTGTGAAATATTGGAAGTTGTGTATGAACCACCTCACAAAACCACACTGAGAGCCAACCCTTGTTTAAATTTCACAATGGCTGCCATTTCTGTCCCTACTGTCTTTAAACTTTTTTTTTTTTTTTCATTTCACTGTCAATTCATAAAGCATCCATTATGTGTCCCAGACTGCTGAAACTGCAGCTTCTCTCTCTCTCTCTCTCTACCCGACTCCCGTAAATGGAATTTTAATTAACAGTAAAAACCATGCAATGACTTGGAAAGGCCGTAATGAAGTTTTTTTTTTTTACATGGCGTGCAATTTACGGCGTGTGGTTTGGGTGATATAATCGTGGAGGCCGGTTCACACGCAGACGCAGAAACACAACAGAAGTGCCTTTGTTTGTCTGCGACACGCCAGAGGAGGAATAAAGAGGCTGTTGGAGGAACAATTGAGCAGATTCAAAGCATTGTGGGTCCGCCGTCTCATCGCCGCCATCGGGCCGAATGAGTGCGGAAGTGAAAGGCGATCTCCACGATGAGGAGAGCTCATGACTGGACTTTTGTGTACGATCGACAGAGTCTAATGATGGAGATAAAGCATCACACTTCATCTCTCTCTGGTCTATTGCACGTTTATCAGCGGGTGGAGGGACCCCGTTGGTGCTTTAATGAGGCCTGTTCATGCATTTTTAGTCCAGGTGAACTGAAAAAAGAAATTTTTAATTCTTTAAGATCACGTCTTTGGTTATATTGTTCCCCTATTTAACAATTTATGCCAAAAATATCATATCATATATGGATCATATCTTATGGAGAGAATATTGTCTGGTTTTCCCTCTGACGTCCTCCGGCTGGACACAACCGAACGGGGCTCAGCACCCTCCCAGTGAACACAACCTCCGAGACAGACAGAGGACAGCGGTAC